>NC_135088.1:6377500-6677500 GCF_051107435.1 Chaetodon auriga
GGAGTGGGTGTATTCAAGCAGACACACACACACACACACACACACACACACACACACACACACACACACACACACACACACACACACACACAGTCTCTGTCTGCCCTAACAGGGACCTGGAGCAATGATATAATCAGTCATACAGTCAAGGACATCAGCCAAGAACACACACACATAAACATACAGGAAAACAAGCAACACACACACACACACACACACACACACACACACACACACACACACACACACACACACACACACACACACACGCATACACACACACAGCAGTGCAAAATCAACCGTATGACTTCACTCCACGTTTTATCATTACTTTCTAAGCCTCCTTATCCCTGCTTTATTAGCTCTTCTCCTCCACCCTACTCCCTCGCCCCCCCTCCATCTCTCCATTAACCTCTCCATTTTCCCTCCCCTTCATCCCTCCTCCTCCTCCTCCTCTTACTCAGTCCCCTAGCGTGGATTTTTTTTTTTTTTTTACCTTATTTATTTTGACCTAAGAGACACAAAGTAGAGAAACTGTCAAGAGTCTCGAGAGAAGAAAAGCACGGTAATAAGGGAGAAACAGACGAGGGAGGAGAGAGTGAGAGAAAAACGAGCTGCAGAGGAGACGAGCACATCAAATATTATTTATAGAAATCTACAAAAAGGGCGAGCGAGAGAGACAGAGATAGAAAGTTTCCTCATTAATCGTCCATATCTCTATACATGTGGCTTCACAGTGGAAAATGACCACTACTTTCCTAAATAAAGGCGTCCGTGACACACAGACATGTGACAATTTTGTACAAAAAGTTCAGCTTCATTTAACGACACTAAAAAGTCGACCTCTGACCATCTCTCTCACGAGGAAGCAGACTTCGCTGAAGGATCCTCCCACATGCACACTGCACTGGCGTTGACCTTTTCCCAGGTTATCATCAACAACGTGGTTAATGTTTAACACGCCCACAACACTTCCTCCCCTCGCTTCTTCCTCCTTCCTCTTCCTTTTCATCCCTCTACTTCCTCAGCGCTGGCTGCTCGTGTGTACCTTTTCTTCCCATGTAAGGCGCGAGGAAGAGATGTGATGAAAAGATGAGAGGGAAGCCTGAGTGGGAAGGGTTAACGAGCAGCATGCATCATCCTCTTACAGCCACCACTGAGGAGCCCCCGAGCAAGGTGTGTTTCTGTACAAAACACTGAACAAAATCTGGCAAATTTCTCTATGAATCACTATTTAAGATTAGCAGTAGTAACTCTGACATAAAAGAGTCCAAAAAAATCTGATGAGAGGAGAAGGAAACACGAGTCTACCGGCATGCTAGCAGATCTGTGAAGCTACAGCGCTTTGAGCTAAATGCTAACACTCAGCACGCTAACATGCTCACAATAATGTTTCCAAGTACAGTATTGAACAAACGACTTTTGACTTGACTGTGGCATAATATGATGGCAAAGATAATAAAATTTTACTCCGAGGGGACATGAATGTGTGGAGCAAATCTCACGACAATGCTTCCCATTAGTTGTCGAGACATCGGGAATCGTTGATGTTTGTAGGGATTCGACGCTGAGATACTGACGCTGCCATCCCTGAAGCCACACTGCCACGGTGGCTTCATCTGACCCAGCATTCAATGACAACTTCTGATATTTGACAGTTTTTTTATGCAAAAAGTTTTAAGATAACCAGCCGCTTTTGTGACACCTCAAAAGTGTGCAGGCTACTTCCTAAAGAGCTGAGACGAACCGGTGCTACTCTGCAACACGGAGAGAAAAGAGTCAGAGATATAAAGAGAAGGAAGCAGCGAGAGAAGCAGTGTTACGCTGTATGTACATTCGCCTCGACTCTCAGAGGAGCTGATCTTTTGGACTGGACTGCTGGAAAGAAATGACTGTTGAGGGGAGGGGGAGAAGAGGATGCAGGAGGACAGAGGGAGATGATGAAGAGGAGAATGATGTTTAACTAAGTGAGGAGAGAGGATGGAGGTCAAGATCAAGAGGAAGAGAAGACAAATCGCCAAGTACGAGAGAGAGCGAGAGGGAGAGAAAGAAGAGAGGAAAGGGAGTGATATTAATGTAAATGGCAAGAGAGATGAAAGACAAGGACGGACGAGGATGAGACTGGTGTGTGTGTGTGTGTGTGTGTGTGTGTGTGTGTGTGTGTGTGTGTGTGTGTGTGTGTCGGAGCAGTATATGAAAAGGCCATATGTAAAAAGCAGCATCCTTGCTTCTGCTGCTTGGCTGCCTTCACTGTCTGCCAGCCAGCACAAATAAATAATGCAATGGAGCAAGGAGCCGCGCGTGTGTGTGTGTGTGTGTACAACTGCGTTTAACTGTGTGTGTGTGCGCGCGTGCGTGTGTGTGTGTGTGTGTGTGTGTGTGTCAGAGAGAGAGTTTGTTTATGTACAACCCAGTGTGGATGTCCATGTGTGTGTTCCTCCACAATCGCATGCGTTTCTGTGTGTGTGGGTTTGCAACTGCATGTTTTTATGTGCGTGAATAAGTGTGTGCGTGTAAGTGTTCAGAAACGTTTGTGTGCGTGTGTGTGTGTGTGTGTGTGTGTGTGTGAGCCAAGGCCATGATGAATCTTGCCTTCCCCTTCAGCAATACGAGAGGAGGACAGACAGAGACGGAGGGTGATCCACTCCTCTTTAATCTTCCTCTTTTTTTATCCGTCTATTTCTCCCCTTCTACCTTCATCCTCTCGCTTTTTCTTCATTCTCCTCATGAGAGGGGAGAAGTGCCGAAGAAAGGGAAAAGAGGAGAGGAGAAAGGAGAGGGAAAGGGAGGAGAGGAGAGGAGAAGGGCAAGAAAGAGAGGAAGTGGGGAGCGGAGGAAAGGGAGTAAAAGGGAGGAATAAGGAGAGAAGAGAGGAAAAGGGATGAGCAGAAGAAAGGAAGTAAGAAGGAAGACAGAAGTGGAGAGAAGGGAGGAGACAAAAAGTGAAAGAGGAGAGATGAAAAGGGAGGAGTAAAGAGGAGGAAAGGGAGGAAAAATTAAGAGAGGAGGAACGGGAGGAAAAGGGACTGTAAAAGAGGAGAGAGGGGAGGAGTAAGAAAGGAAGAAGAAAAGAGAAGAGGAGATTAAAGGAGAGAAAAAGTGAGAAGAGGAGAGATGGACATGGAGGTCTAAAGAGGAGATGGAAGGAAAAAGGAGGAGAGGGAAGGATGAGATTAAAGGAGATAAGTGAGAAGAGGAGAGAAAAGGTAGAAAAAGGAGAGAGACGAGAGAAAATGGGGAGGAGGACGAGAGGACAGGAGGAGCAGGAGGAAAGGAGAGAAGGAGAAAAGAGGCAGAGAGGAGAGGAGAAGGGAGAAACAGGAGGAGGATGGCTGAAAAGGAGAAGAGGAGAGAAGAGAAGAAAGAGAGGGAGAAAAAGACAAAAAAAAGGAGGAGAACAGATAAGAGGAGAGGAGTAGAGAATGAAGAGAGGAAAAAAGAGGAGAGGAGATAAGAGGGAGAAGTGGAGTGGTGAGGGGAGCAGATGGAAAAGGAGAAAAGGAGGAGAGGATCTCAGTATATCAGTTTTATGACTGCGTGTTTGTACAGGAATGACTGCAGCTAATTAATGTCTAGGAAACACTATTACAAGCTCCTGCAGTTTTATGTTCTGCCTTGTTTCTCTCCCTCCCTGCCTCCCTCTCTCCAGCTCATCTCCACCCTGCTCCTCCTCTCCTGCACCGCCCGCCCTCTCCGTCTTTTTTTTCCCCCTCTTTTTGTGACAGACAGTTTGAGCGTCGTCCGGCCTGAGTGACGGATGACAGGCGGACAGATGGAAAAGGGACGTGACGGAGAGATGAGACGACCCCGTGGGCAGGCGGAGAGTCGGGCAGGTGAAGTCGGGCTGGTGCTCGACGGTTCTACGCAAAATCTAAAATGCAAATGAGGCTTTCAGAGCCAAAAATCAGGTCGAAAAACGGGTCCTTCAAAAGCTGATTAGATTGCGCCGACTTGTTTGTCTTCCACAGTCTGTCTGCGTCTGCCGTGTTTCATTCGAACACAACAGAAATGCGGCTGACTGCATTATAACAGAGCAGCTGATGAAGAGTTATGTTCAGCACAAATTTCTGGCTACTTCTGGTGGACAATGAGCCCGGAGCTGCTCCGGAAACTGTCAGTGATCACTCAATAAGTGCCTTTCTTTTTCCATTTATCACATGATTTATTTATTGCCGGAAAGATTTTGTGCGCCGCTTCGCTTTAATAACTTTTCTGAGGACATGTGATTGAATTTCGCCATCTCCGCTCAGCTTCCCAAATTTGATAATTTGCAAATGAAAATATCGAGTGCGTGCGCGACTCTGACAGAGGAGCGAATTAGAGAGCAAATTTCAAACACGCAGAGGGAAAATCGCCTTTAGCGCGCGATTAATTCACTCGTCATCGCCGTCATCCTCCGTACTCAACATCAAGTCTGTTTCTACTGCAACAAGGTGAACGCATCGAATTGTTTGAAAATGCCATGTTGAGATACGCTCAAAGGCAATCTTATCTCCACGCCAGAGACATCGTCTGCGTCTGCCGCTCTCTTCTGAGTCATGAAACTCAAATAATGACTTTCTCTGCAAACCATGATTCAGCAACAAATTATTCGGTTTCTGTCAGCAGAGAGTCCGCACCGCCTCATTTCCCCAAATATGACAGGCTGTCGCGCTTCGAACGTCACGCTCGTTTGCATTTCAATGGATTGAGTTTCATTTTTTCGTTCCGTCATCGGTTTACGTCACGCGTCGTCCAATCGCGTGGCGCCGAGTGATCGATGACCTCTCACTGAAACTGAGTAGATGAGATTCAGCAGCTCAGATAAGGATCCATAGAAAACTCCACTTGAACATCTCAGAGAGCGGGATACACACACACACACACACACACACACACACACACACACACACACACACACACACACACACACACACACACACACACACACACTCCTCTGCCCAGTCATTGAGTCAGTAGGTCAGTATGCTATGTTGGGTTATGGGCTGTGTGCATGCAGGGCTCTCATTAAGTCCAATCTAGATCTGGACTGATGACATGACCAGGAGCTCTGTGTGTGTGTGTGTGTGTGTGTGTGTGTGTGTGTGTGTGTGTGTGTGTGTGTGTGTGTGTGTGTGTTGGTAGGGGGGCTGACAGCCTGACAGGCATTAATAATCACACTCAAACACACGAGCATGCAGAGCGCTGTGTTTGAGTATTCCAGTCTGTGAACCATTCGTGGCTCTATTACTAATTTAAATACCGTTAGAAGTACTACTACAACTACCAGTACTACCACCACTACTAAAACCTCTCCGACTACTTTCATTACTACCACTGTCTGACTGAAACGAGCCCATTACACACACTTACTTCTAACAAAACTATATTATTGAAACAAATATGACCACTACCATGACCACTACTGCTACTACAAGTACTACAGCTACTTCCAGTAGTACTACACTTACTGCTGCATGTGCCAACAGAACTATTAGTGAGTTACTCTGCCACAGGTTTATGAATAATATAATAATAAAAACTTACTATTTCCACAACTTGTCACGGTAAGAGTGTGAAGCTTAAGGTAAAAGTGATACAATAATAACTTTATTGATAAAGCACTTTTCTAAACAAAGTTACAAAGTGCTTTTCAGTAAGACTTCATCAGACTAACTTTGTTTTTATTGTCCCCACCACTACTGAAGCTATTTCTACGCCCTTTTTTATACTATTCGAGGTACTTCTTATCACTATTAGTGTTATCACTGCCAGTGGAAATACGACTGCTGCCTCTGCTACAACCATTACTCACCCTCCTACAAATACAAACACTACTGCATGCTGGGAACACTACTGCTGCTTAATGCTACTGTTGCCATTGATGCCAATGCTATCAATAAGGCTAGAACTGCTGTACAAGTGCAGCTGCTGACATGTCTGCAATCTCCACTGCTACGACTAGCACACGTTATACAGTATTTATCTTTACACAGCACTCACGAGCCACGAGGAAAAAAAAGAAAGTGCCGCTGTGTACAGATAGAAAATACAAAATCCAGGTTTACAAACTGGACAAGGTGTTCCAACGTGGACTCTTTCAGGAACAATCCTCACCTTGTTCTGTAAACTACGAGCTTCTGCCAGCTCTGATTCAGCTTGTTTGTATGCTGCATGAGGCAGTTTGCCTGTCTGTCTTATATCTCCATCTGCGGAGCGGTGATAGATTAGCACTGTCTGCTTCCCCCTGAGCCGACCAGAACAGAAACCACAGAGGATGACTGTTGAAAGCTGACATTTCAAACCAGGAAACACACTCTCACTCAGGCACATAGAGATACACACAGACAAGCTCGCATTGACACCAAAAGCAGGAGCGCACACTCACATAAACACAGACTCAATTATACACAGATATACAGCACTGGCACAGCTAAACACACAGGAGAGCAAACACACACATGCACGTATATATGCCCTCACATAGATGCATTTAGCCCAAAAACACACACTCCAACTGTGCAGAGACATGCGTGCATGCATATATAGTGCACACACACTCACCCACAGGTGCACAGCAGCCCAGCCTTCCACCCACATAATAGACCTTGTTATTATAGTGTTGCTGAGCCAGTTTCCTTGACGCACAGTGACAAAGTGCTTTGAGTGCTTTTAAAGGCCAGCTTACATCACACACCACGGGTGCACTCGCTGGTTATCTTGAAAAACAATCAGCATTGTTCATGTGCGACTTTGAAAGGGATGAGAGCACTGACAGAGAGGAGGAGGAGGAGGAGGAGGAGGAGGAGAGGGACGACGCTCGCCGTTATTAGACCGTTGAAACTTATTTACTGTGATTGAGGGTGCGCAAGTTGTCAACACGGCATAAGGTGCGAAGGATCCATAAGGGCGGTATGAGTCCAGCTAAACATTGACGAATGTGCAATTTAAGAGTGACTTTTGAGCTCTTGACCAAAAAGTTTGCCAGTTTTGCACAAAATTAGATCAAATCCAGCAACATAAATGAAGCCTCACGTAAGCTGTAGTTTGTGTTTACTGACATGAATCAAAAGGACGACACAATTATCAGTCTGAACTGAATCAAAATAACCAATTCTACTGAAAACAAAGATGGATTAAAGTATTTAACAGTGATAACTCTCTGAACAGAGGAGAGATTTTGTAGTCTCAGACTGGGAAAAGGTTGAGCATTCAAAACAAGATGCTTATATTACTTTTCCAAACATATCAAAACAAATTCACAAACCCTGCTAAACATGCAGCTAACGGCATGACAGCTCGCAGCTGCCGGTTGTCTCGGTAACGCAGCAGGTTTTGCTCAGTTTTCCGTGAGTCCGGCGGTCAGAACGGTGACCATCAGAGCAGTGACGGAAAGATTCGTTACTGTAAACAGAGCTCAAAGAAACGCTGATGCATCTCAGCCCTCGACGTGGTCTGAGTCGAAAAAAAAGGAGAGACAAAAGATCTGCTTAGACGGCAAGGACATTAAACACTTCAAGAAGTAAATGCAAAACAGAATCAATGCACACTGTGGCCTGTTTGTGTGTTTGTTTACTGCTGCACATTGATGCACTCAATCAAACAGGCAGCTTCAATTCCACTGAAATAAAAGCACTATGGAGAAGTTTCCTGGTTATACGAAGTTTGGGACCTGCTGAGTGAATGTTTTTCCTATGCAAAAAAGTAAGGAGTTGGAAATATTAGAATTTAGGTCTTGTACATTAAAGGATGAAGAAAAGAGGATGAAGCCATGACTGTTCTGACTGAACTGTGAAGGACTGAATACAGAACAAAGAGCAGTGAACAGCGAGTCATTATCCATTAATCTGTTGATTATTTTCATGAGTAATCAATTAGCCGTTTAGTGTATAAAATGTCAAAAAAACAAAAAAAATAACAAAACAAAATTTCCCAGAGTGCAAAGTGACGTCTTCAAATTGCTTCTTTTGTCCCGACCAACAGTCCAAAAACCAAAGGCTCTTCATTAACTGTCATAAATGACAGAGAAAAGCAGCAAATGCTTCCATTTAAGAAGCCTGAACCAGCGAATGTTTGACGTTCTTGCTTGAAAATGACAGCCGATTATTCAATTATCAAAATCCTTGGCAGATAATTTACTTTCCATCGACTCCTCGATTGATCGACTAATCGTTGCAGCTCTGAGACTCAGATGGGTTCAAAGATTTGACTAAACAGGCTGGAAAGAGCAGAAGGAAGATGAAGAAGATGAAGAGATATCAAACAGAGAAAGGGGGATGACAGCGATCACGAAAAAGCATAATCGAAAGGAAGAGGAGAGGAGAGGAAAGGAAAGGAAAGGAAAGGAAAGGAAAGGAAAGGAGAGGAGAGGAAAGGACAAAGGAGGAGAAGAGAGTCGAAGAAAGGAATAAGAAGAGGAGTTTTTTCTGAGCTGGGCATCATGGCTACCTGGCTCTCCACAGTGCGTCATGGCGGATGTCGACTCACAGAGAGAGGAGGCTAATTTTAGCAGCCACATCACAGCACAGGGACGGGCTCTGGTGATTGGCTGCTTGGAAGGTCCACAGGACTCAGGAAGAAGTGTGTTTGTGTTTGTGTGTGAGCGCTGAGTGGGTGATTAAGAGTGAGAAAACGACAGAAAAGGAGAGAAACGGGTTGATGAGAGAGTGACAGAGCGAGAGGGAGGAGAAGAGAGCTCGTGTGTGAGTGTGTGTGAGTGTGTGTGTGTGTGTGAGACCAGTGCATTAGTACAGTGACTCAGTGATTTCAGCAAGCACAAACACACAGAGACACTCCAACACACACTCTCTCCAACATGCACAGACAGGAATCTGGTACCTCGATACCAGCAGAATGTAATTTAACCAATCTTGGTCTTCCTCCAAGGATAATAAATGACAAACGCACACGCAGCCCGTCTGGTGCGATACATCATCTCGCTCCAAAATCTGCATTGTATTGATGGAGTTAAAGGGAACACGGACATATGCTCTCCTGCAAAATGATGACCAAAACAAAAACGCAACTTCAAGCGATGCGCGCCTCTCCTCAGCAATTAGCCTGTTCCATTATGGTCAGAGCACTACACGGCTCTCAGTGAATTTATAAAATGAAGCTCTGAACAGAACAATTAAGGTTCAAAACGAATTAATCTGACAACACGACACTAGACTAAATCTTGGATCCCCGCAAAGTGAGATTTAAACAAGCGATTAGCGTTTCTGCTAAGTTTGAACACTCAGCTGTGGAGGACTTGCTCAGCCTCGTCTATCCTCAAAGAGCAGCGTGAATCACATCAATAATAAATCATCCAAATTTTAGCCAAATTTCAAGACGATGCAGCTCGACGCTCGTTCCCTTCCACTGCCATTACGCCATTATTAGGAGTTGGTTCATCCAGAGAAGCAGAAGGTGGCGCCAATTCTCTGGAACCAGCTCGTGATCGCTCGTGAGTTAAACATTCACTATGTCAGAACTTATTCACTCATTAGACTTTTGTTCAAGAAGCTAAAACCACCTCAAGCGAGCGAACAAACTTGAGGATGTCTTTCAAATTTTGCTGTTTCCATCCAAGTTTTAAAATGCGGAACTTCAAAATGCGTCGAGTGGCTTGCAGACGCTTCTGAATCTCCTCACTGCGCTTCACCATCCTCCTCGTGTTTGTTTTCCACTGCAGCAGCAAGGTTTCCCCATGTTTTTCTTTATCAGAGGGCCACAGACCTCTGAAAAATGGCCGGCTCTGTCCAATTTATTTCTCCTCTTACTGAGATGGACAGGGAGGAGGAGAGAGGGAGGAGAGCTTAGCGCACGAAAAGGCAAAGATATATATTTAACAGACGGACGGGATGAAATGGGATGAAAACAGAGGGAAAAGAGAAAACATCTGGCTCATCGGACGCCTGTCCAAAGGGAGCAGAGAAGAAAGACAGAGGATGAGGAAGAGAGGAGGGAAAGGACGGCAGCAGCATGGAGAAGGGAGAGCAGAGAGAGGGAAAGGAAAAAAAAAGTGTAAATGTAGCTGGCTAGCATCTTTTCCTGATGTTCCAGGAGAATTCTTTCATTCTGGATCTTGTGTTTCTCCTCCATTCCCAAAGACAGAAGAAAGAAAGATACCTTGAGAGTAAGATAGACTATCTGGAAGACAAATATGCATGAGGAAACCTTCCCGTATCGGCCAAGAAGCTGCCTGGGAATATAATCAAGGCTGGATTAGCGCACAGCCCAGGTGTTCTTACAGTAAATATCCATGACATTTTTCATAACAAGCTACTCTCAATCACGAAGCACTGGAACAGCACTGCAACCTTTAACTAGTTCATTAAAGCATCTCCATTTGCTGGAGGACAAACGGTTCCCATTTCAGGCGGCAGCGACCGCCATTCGTTGTAAATGATAAACAGTACGGACCCTGAAGTGAGGGAGGAACAGGATTTTTGGATAAAGCCGCAGCGCTGAATGAATGACTGCGATTTCTGCAAAGTTCTTGTAAATAAAATAGCCTTTAATGGCGATTAAGGCCACAGCGAGGGATCAAAGACTCCTCAACGAGCTCACATCAGAAGATACAGAAGAGCAAATCAAAACACCTGCAGCGCGTCACATTACATCTACAGCACAGCCCTTTGTGATTTCTGCAAACTTTTTTTTTTATTATCCTTGTTTTCACCGTCCGTGGAGGCGGCCGCGGTCCGGACGGCGGCTCGTTCTTTGTGCGAGCGCTGCGGAACAGGCGCCACGCCGGGCGAAGAGAGAGCGCGGGCCTGGAGAAACCTTTGAGCGCGCTCGCTGCACCCTGCTTCAGAGAGCGAGAGAGGCGTGAAGGCAACGGCGAAGGGAGTCACCGTTATTATGCAGAAACATTATCTCTCGCTAAACCGAATCGCTCGCATCAACAGCCTTTACCGACTTGACACTTTTCAGACGACACATAAAGGGTTTGATAGGAACGTGAAAAGGATTTCCTCTTGCTTTCTATAAGGCCCCTCTCCCATCTAAGATCTGAAATGTCACATCCGCAGCTATTAGCCAAACCTTGTACTGCCGAGCACTGAAAAGGCACTCAGCCTACAATTTATGCCCCTCATTAGCGTGAGACGAGACAGTGAACAAGTCCTTTTGAGATTTCTCTGAACGCCGGCTCCTCATCACAAGCCCCTGGCCTGAATGATGCGTGGAGCGACGGCGCTCCCCTCCACGCCAAGGGCAGGCTGATTGCCAAGGCTTCACTCAAAGGTCAGGCAATTAAGCTTTGTTCCCGCTTCAATAAGGATTTGACTGACTGACTGTGCTCCTCCGTTTGAACAGATGTGATTTTTGGCCTCTAGCAAGCTAAAACTCTGCCCTCCGCTCATGTTCACAATCACATATTCAAAGAAATTAGACTGAGACAGAAGGATGCTCAAGAAAAAGGCAGGAATCATCCGTGATCATGCATGCAGCTTTATCAATATTCAGGACTGCAGCGGATTGAAGGTTAAGTAAGCAGGAATCTGAGCCAGAGGCTTCTTGGACTGGAGTCTGATCAGGGAAGAGCTCTTCTCCCTGAATGTCCTTGGGCAAGGCATTTAACCTCCGAACTGCTTCACAGACGCTACCAAATAGCCATATGTCAAAGAGGGTAAATGCACTGCGTCGCTCGCGCATGCATCACGTAACAGCATGAATGTGGAGAAACAGCGCAGACGGAGAGCACGTCATTTCATCCAGTACACAAAGTTACAAAAGGCGTAACAGACAAAAAGCACGCACAATCTCATTTAATGTAAAAAAATCAAGCCTTTCGGTTCGAACGAGGCATGCAGCCGCCGAACCGCTCCAGCGGATCTGTGCAGCTCCCAGGTGTGAACGCGCGTAAGAGCATGAATATGAAGCAAGCTGTTACTGAGAGAGGAAAGGCAGGAGAGAGCGAGCAGGATCAGGAAACCTCCCCTCAATAAATAAAGGTTACAAAACTGGGTCACTGACTAAAAAAGAGTGAAGGAGACTTAAGAGGCAGGAGCGATAAGCCAATCTCCCCCCACAGAGTCCGATGCAAATATCAGTCTTGGTATGGCGGGCTGAGGCAGACGATCTGGTAAAATGGCAAGCAGAGGCTGGGGGGAGCTGTGACCTAGTTTTGGAGACGTGCGGCTGAAAAACAACCAAAACAACTACATGATTAATGCTGCTTTGCATGTCTCCATCTCCTGCAACTTGCGCCTGTTGTCACACTTTTTGCCCGCAGAATTTACTAATGGGGAATAAGGACGATGATTAAATGGAAGCCGGCCCGTGGCGCGGCGCCCTGAAGCTCAGCAGGTTTACCTAAAGTCAAGCCTTCAGACACAAACATCAGGAACAGACCCCGGACAGAGGATCAGAGGTGTAAGCACCGTTCGACAGATCTGGAGCCTGTTTTACCCTACACGGAGCACCAGATGGGTGGTATCTGCCACACAGAACAATATTTTGTCAGTTAATTTTTATATACTTTTCTGCGGCTTCCCTGAACTGCTCTGATGCACTCCACCCATCTGGTGCTGTGTGCAGGCCAAAATAAACGCTATGACTTGTGAATAGGAGCTGTTCTTATAATAACACACTTCTTCTCAGCTGGCCTCATATTAACGCCCACTCCAACGCTAAGAGCTTCTGAGTCATTTTAAGTAATAACCACTCATCAAAAGGTCTCTCGGATTTTCAAAAAGGAGAAGAAAAAAAAAAAAAATCCACTGTCAAGTTTCTCTTGCAGTAATATGTCATCAATCTGCGATGCTCAGCGTGTTCCAGGAGTTCTTTTATTTTCATCTGCGGTGCTTCACGTCTCTGCCCCTCAGTCCGTCTCATCTGCTTCTACTAAACTCACTGATTCAGAACAATCACAAGAATGATTTTTCATAACACTCACAAACTGCACACGGACACTCTGTACTCAGTCTGTGGGAGTTTCTCCTCGAGCTGAGGACGACGTGTCTCGTGGACCGACTGCTTGCTGGTGTGTTGATGCCGTGCAGCCGCGGAATGAAAAGACTGACAGGAAATTTACGCACATAAGTGAAAAAGTAGTGTAATGTTGCAGGTTTGTTTGCATCTTTGATTTAATTTAAACATTGTGATATTGCGTCATCAGCGATAACACATCGCATGACGTCACACGCAACACGTTGTCATACAGAAGCAAACATGGAGGCCGCTGAGGTCAGCGTTTAGAAGCTGATGTGAAGTGGAAGCCAGCGAATAGTGAGCAGGTGATGACGAGGTTGAGGAGCAAAACTCTAATTCTAGCTTCTGACTACGGAGGTGTGTGTGAACGCGAAATCGGAGCCAGGAGCGGTGGGAGCGTGACGTGAGCGGCTTCACAGACAGACTCCACCCGAACATTTCGGGATGTCAAAGGCTGCTTTTAACGACATCTGACTGCAAAACATCGCGCCTGCATCTGATTTTTCACCGTTCACGCCGTCATGAAACAAACAGATCTGAGTCACAGAAAAGGACGCCGGGTTTGGGTCGCTTGTCCCTGCGGTCTGAACGAAGCCAAGTGACACATTTTCTGTTCTGCTGTTTGTGGATGGCGCCGGGTTTAGTCACCTCAGACAGGAAGCTGGAGCTCTGTGTTAAAGTCTCCATAAGAGCACATTGTTCGGAGGGATGACGTGAGCTGCTCTCGCCGTGTGGCACATCCACGCCGTGAGTTCGCTAAAAGGGAGCTAACAGGAGGACTCACGACTCTTTGTTGTGGCTGGAGAATGATTACAATGAAGGACGATGAGCCTTACAGACAGACTTTCATGAAAGCGATGGAGTTGCGTGATGTTTCAGTACTTCTCGCTCCCCGGCTGCCCTTGACACTGAGGTGACGATGGCGTACAGTATGTGTGTGTGTGTGAGTGTGTGTGTGTGTGAGAGCGTGTGCACGGCAGCAGAGTTGGCTGCCGAGGCCTGATTTACACAAATCCTTTAGCACCAGAGCATCAATTAGCCACACATCAGGGAATCAGCGATAACGATGGCACAAAAACACCTTTAATAGAACTTCAGACGAGCCGCTTTCAAGAGCAGCACATCAAAAAGTCCAGAATACGAACGTTTGTCTGACAATTAATTCAACGTCCTCATCGCTCCATCTTCATTCCCCCTGCTGTACTTTCTTACCACTTCATTCCCCATCACACACGACTGCAAGTGGAAACCCAGGCAACTTTACCCATGAAAGGCAAACACACACACACACACACACACACACAGACAGACGCTGGTGATGGCAAACAGGAAACAAACAGACACACGAGGAAGACAAATGACACACGCAAAAACAAAGCAAATGCTCATGGGTGCACAAATATTCACTTCGCTCCCCAGACAAAATACACACCATCTGATTATTGTTTATATTTTGCCGAGATGTTCTCCGGCCAACGCCGTTAATTTATGTGTCAAAAACAAACATTAGCGCTCGGAGATGGAAGCTCGACAAGTAAAAAAAATCTCATTTTGGAGGCCGCACAGGCCAACTCCAAAATAGCTCCCTTTCAACATGGAAGAACTTTCATTATGTCTCTTTGTTCGGTACGGTTGGATTAAAGCCGTACAGACTGAGGCGCTTCAGAGCAGACGACCAAAATATCTCACTCAGGAATCTTTGACCATCAGGGAAGCTCACGTCTCGAGATTCTACCAAGACGACGATAAACATTAATAGTCAGAGGTAAACAATAGGAGGTGCAGCACTTTTTGATTAAAACTTTCAGGGTGAAGAGTTTGTCAAATGAACACTGTGAAGGCATCTTCTACCAAAATACCAGAAATGACAGAAACCAGTGGCTGTAGTTTGGTACACATTTCCTCCACCCGTCATCTATATGCATTCAACAATCACCCATTCCTCCATCTGCGCTCTTTTCTGGCCATCAACCATCCTTTTATCAGTCCATCTCCTCATTTCTTTAACTCCCCATCCATCTGTTGACCTCTCCATCCCTCAGTGCGTTGCTCCTCACCTTCCTTCTCCACTGCATCCATCACTTCCACCTCCCTCCGCCATCTTTCCGACATCCACGCTTCCTCGTCTGTCCTCATTTCCTTCGACCTCTCCGCAGCGAGTGTAAACAATGTTTTTTGTTTTGATTTTAGCTGTGAACACCTGGTAGGTGTGCAACGGGAGCAATGCTGACAGTTTAATACAACAGCTGGAGGCTGTGTTGGCTCGTGTGTGTGTGTGTGTGTGTGTGTGTGTGTGTGTGTGTGTTTATTTGCACTCATCTCCCGGCTGGTATGTGTCGACATGCAAAGCTCTCCACCATCCGACCAGTTTGTCCATTCACAGGGCTTGGCACATGGAGTGAGAGTGTGTGTGTGTGTGTGTGTGTGTGTGTGTGTGTGTGTGTGTGTGTGTGTGAATGAAAGACAGAGAAACTGTATCAACTCTGTGCATTCCTGTAGCTGTTTGCATCTGGTTGCCATGGAGATTCACAGCTGTTTCTACCAGATCCTAATGAGCTACAGCAGCTGCTAGCCTGCTAGGACACACACACACACGCACACACACACGCTCATACACACACACACACACACACACACGCACGCGCTTGTATCTGTACCCATGATTACTTAACCATTAGTACATGTCTAACAGCATTCCAGAGGGCTACACTTCGCGAGGCTGTTGGCACGCTGATGCCACATAAAGGCCACTGACACTTTGACAGCGATCCAGCTGCAGCATCTGCACATCTGGACGCAGCTGCCTTGGACTCGAAGCTCAGCGTACAAGTTGTTTAAAAACACTCGAGACCGGTTCACAGAGCCTGTCAATACCCCGAGGAAATTTTCCGATGTCCTAAATTGATCGCATTATTACCTCGGCGAGCGCGAGCAACAAGCAAGAAAACAGTGAGGGGCTCTTCAGGAGGCTCGCTGGCTTTTCCATCAGTCGGCTGCTGTTTCATAACACTCTTCCATAACTTCTCCTTGGCTCACTTCATGTGAAAGCTACTGTCTTTTCTCCAGATCACTTACTTATTACTGATGGCCACTGGTATTTTCCACTGTTAAAGGCATCCACAGTGATTTGAAACCTAGTTTTATTTAGTTAGCACCAGGTTACCCGCACAGCAGGCTCTGCTTTACTTTACAGGTCCGGGCGCTGCAGCTCTCCGTCAGACTGTTACGGATACAGTCGCGCATGCACACCGCATGCACGCTTGACTTGCACCCTCACACACATGCACATGCAGTAAACACTCTTATGTACATTATGCACATGTAACGATGATGCAGAAGGAGAGTTTCACACCTGCTCAGCCTTTTTTTTTTTTTTTTTTTTTTGCAACCCCGATCAATACCACTTCCTTCCTCCCATGGTGCACTGGGAGCGGCTCGCTCTCCTGATACCACTTGTTGTTCAACAACCTCTTCCAGGCTGTGGAACCTCAAACAGTTAATGTCTGCTCAGATGGCATTTAGCTTAGCCTGTTAGCCCCCAAAGCGCTCCCCTCGTGCATGAAAATACTGTTGACTTGGGTGAAAGTTGTGAAACTACGACACCTGATCCAGCCTTCGTCCTGTCATCATCCTCCATCCAGACCACTGAAACGTGCTTTTTTTCTTTTAGCTCCTTTAGCACCACTTTGCACACACTCGCTTCATGAACTGTTCCACTGAGTGCATGTTGCAGCTTTTTTGCTAAATTTGCAAGCAGAACAATGGATTAATAACGAGCTTGTGATATACCTCAGAAGATTACAGCAGATCCTTACATCTAAATTTTGGCATCAAGAATAATTTTTCATAAACCACAATTCTGGACTGGATCCTGCATTTACAACATTGACCCATTTTAAAGGCTTTCTGTGATTTGGTAAAACCACAGAAATCATTTCGTTCGCCCATCCCCCACATTGCCTCATCCATGAGAGTCGGCTCATTAATATTTGAATCAAAGCTCATTAAATATACTTTTGATCACATTTTGGAGACTTATTATCAAGTGTGACTGTGCAGACAAACGTGCACATCCCATACTCGCAATATTAAAGGCCCAACAACAGGTGACGCTCAGGCAAATGCCGGGCAGCTTATTGAAAGCTAAAAACCTGAAAGTTTTCAAATATCAAAGCAGAAAGCGGTTATCTTCAAAAGATGGTTCTCTGCAGCTCTCCTGTGTGGCACGTCAAATACAAGAAACACACACTCATAAACAAGCACTTGCTGTAACTACTGGCATCTCCACACAGATTACCTGATGACCGGAGTTATTTTCAGGCTAAAAAACAACCAATCACCAGGCAGAAAAAAGATCCAAATGAAAGGAATTTGACTACAGACGTCCCCCCCGTCCGAGTGTGTGGTATAACATTTCGATACCACAAGCCTGGAAGAAAAACCCCAGAGTGCAAAGTGTGTTTGCATTCACGTTTTGATCTCGACGTAGTGTGTCAAGCACCCTCTAACAAATGTGTGTGTGTGTGTGTGTGTGTCCTCTGCCCATGTTGCAGTGTTTTGACAAGTGTCACACAATCCCCTGGGGGAGAGCAGGGGATTTCTCTGAAGAAGGGGAGCTCTGCTTTTGTCAGAGGAGAGCCGTGGCTCTGACTCAGCACCGCTGCAGCTTCATTACATTACAGTGCAGTTTCTTTAAAAAGAGGCTGTTTTGGTTTTTTTTTTTGTTTAATCACACAAATGCACACTCTTTGTTTGCCGCCTCTGTCTTTTTGTGCTCGAGCGCTGCCCCTAACCATTAACCACAAGACCAAATATGTGCCGCCTGCGTGCGTACTGTATGTCATAACGACTTCCTGTTTGTACACAACATTTTTAAAAAATCCTCAATCTCTGCCCTAATCTAAACGGAGATAAAAACAGCTATACGAAAAAAGGAAGCGTTCGACTTTCCACTGAGCGAAGCTCCCTAAACCACTTCTAAGAAAAGTCAAAGCTGCAGCGAAAGACTCGCAAAGGCGCAAATAGAGACAGCTCATTTTTAGAAAAGCGCTACGTTGTCATTACAAGTCCACAGTGTTTACCGTCCGCCACACCTCCCTTAACCGAGGGTGAGCATCATTCCATAAACTTGTCCGCATTGTGAGCCATTCTTCAGCTTTCTTCCCAGAAGGGACGCACTGATGAGGATTTTTCACTGCCTAAAAATATCGCCCTTCTTTTGACCTTGCTTTGACTCCTTTCTGATCATTCTAAAAGGCGCCGTGTCGCAGCAGCGATGTCCACGTTTACGTCCAAACACCAGAAACTCCAGAAACACAGGCGATATACTCCATACCAAGTTCCAGGTCACATAATATGCCATGTGTTTCAGTGACATCAGGACGTGTGAGAAGCAGTCTGAAGTCCATCAGCGAAGTTAAAAAGCAGATTTTTACCTTAAGCATCATCTGCTAACATGTTTTTTTTTTTTTCCACCAGTGAAACTTGTGGACTTAAATTCTTGCTTATACACTCGTTCAGCACCAAATGCCACATGTAAATGAGACATTTGGTGCTGGTAGTTGTTCCTTTGGTCTATATTAGCCTGATTCATTGACTGCATGGCTGCAAAGCGCGCCTATACGTCCTTTTAATTAGTCGGGTCAAAAAGGCAAACAGTCTGCATCATGCTCAGCCCTTCAGAAAAGCTGAGGCTATCCACTCTTCACTCCCACTCCGCTCCACCATCAGCTGCTGCGGTTAGCCCTTTGCAGAGTGTCTGTTTTCTGTTTGTGTCACGGTTGCTGCCCATTGTCTCTAAAGTAAAAAAAGAGCTGGCAGGTCGGACAAACCAAAACAGCGCAGATGCTTGGCAGGTGAGCAAAGTGAAGCCGCACTCCTCTCTGCGAAGGTGAAGAGCAGTTAACTGCAAAACAAGTGAAAATGAGGGAGGTGACCTCAAACGTCTGTTCCAGCTCGGCACTCTTAGTTAAAGGGTCACGACCTTTGACCTGTAAAGCGCACAAGTTGCTGCCGTTGCCTCAAGACACCGACAGCAATTACCAACACCTCTGGTGGAAGTGCTGACATGCAAGCAGCCGTTCTGAAGAACTTGAACTCTTATGATCAAGCTGTAGAACGTTTCTTTGTCGCCCCATTAACATACAAATCGATTAACGGCGCTGAGAGCTTCCCGGCTCAGTCGACGAAAGGCTTCAGCGTGCTTCAGATGAGATATGTTCGCCACCGCGTCTGAAGGAAAAAGTGTTTATTCCTGTTCCGGATGGCTGCACTCAAAGGCCGTAATAACCTCCACTTGGATCAATGCTGCCGCCTCCTTCCAAAACGTCTGTGTCTTTTGCATTTATTTGCAGATGAAATGCACCATGCAAAAAAAAAAAAAAAGGCGGAGCGTGCACAGTCTGTCCTCAAAGACACTGCTGCACATCTGATCCAACATGCTCTTTGTCTGAAGCCTGCACACTATGAAATAAGTCAACTAACTAAGCTGCTGTTCTGCTGTACCAGAGCTTCAATCACTTCATGTACAAGACAGCTGGGTTTCTAGAGTTACCCAGCAGATTCACCAACATGCCACATGTGCTGTGCATGAGCTCTCTTGCTTTAAACACCAATGACAAGGTGGACAAATTCAATGGAATCGCACAATCATTTGCACTTTTATATCAGCAAAACCCTCCGAGCTGTCATCTCAAATCAAGCCGAAGCTTTAACTCATCATCATTCGTCCAATGTGGTTCCTTTCTGGGGCAAAAACAGCACAGCATGGACAACAACTCAAATCAGAGAGCTTAAATGAAAGAAGTGCAAGTAGCTAAAATCTGCTAATATCTCTCCAGCCTCACCAAGACAAATGTCAGCGCACCTTCCGCGAGTTAAGCTTTTCTGACTGCACTTCCAACAACTCTTGATGTGACAAAACTTTGCACTGAACCTTTGTCAGATGTCACCCGCCCTCTTTCTTTGTTCAACCTTCGCTGTCGCTCACTGCTCCCGAAAAAAAAAAAAAAGAAAAGAAAAGAAAAAAGCACAAAGATTAATGCAACACATCATCCTTTACGAAAGAGCAGCGTGCCCCGGAGGAAGGCGAGGAGGCAGCGTTATGAAAGGGAACGTGGCCCCTGGCTCTTCAGATGAAGCGGGGTCAGAGCAGAGAGCTACAGTAGTAATTACTGAGAGACTGATTGCTGACAGGACCTTCCAACAGCCTGTGGTTAACTGGATGGAGCTGAGGGGGAGGAAGCTTCAAATGCACAGGCATGACAGATGCTCTGCTGATGACTCGTACTTCGGGGTGGTTCGGGGGCATGCGTGCCATTTTTCTCTGTTCATTCCCCTTTCAAAAGTTACCAAAAGAAACATTCGCGATGCTAAACTTTGGATGGGTTTTGACTTATTTTTTCAGGGGGAGGATGGGGAGAAATCACAGCAGAGGCGAGACCAAATTACCCTCTGAAATGGCATTAATTCATCCTGTAAAGGAAGTTTTGTTTTTTAAGTGCTTCATTGAACATCTTCAGAAGTGCCATTAGAGGCTGTTACCTCCTCTCCTTTATTCAAACATCGCCCCTGATCATTTTTAAGATACATGTAATTTCTTCCAAATGGCATTTAGTTATTTTTGGAGTGAAACTCTTCAAGCAGCGAGAGACAAGCTCTCCTCGAACAGATTTGAACCCGCTTCACTGACAGAGTGGGAGGAATGTGTGATTGTGGCAGGCAAAGCATTGCCACAACTGGTGCAGTGCACCATTTTCCAACTGGTTTATGCCAGTTCCTTCCTCAGGGTGGTCATTTGAGAGCCCTTGGGATTGTTCATCATGACCATATGGATGTTCCAACCTGGTATTTTAGCCAACCAATCTGTGCCATCCATGCGCCCGGTTGATTTAGCTGTGGTGAAGGAGATGGCTGTATTTACATTGGACAGAAGTGTTTGTTCCAGTTAAGAACTGATATATAGCTGCAGTGGCTGGATCAGGGCTTTCACAGTCTTAGGTCTACGTAGGACACCGGGCACGGCACGGCTGCCACAGGAAGAATGATCTTGCTTTTGCATATGTTGCGGTGTGCAGGGTTTTGTAGTCTGTTACGAATCATCAGCATTACAGCAATCAGATCTGCCCAAGAAACGACCCAGGAGCAACTCTGCCATCTGAGCCTGTCCAAAACCAAACACAGCCCTGACTTTTGGTGGCTAATCTAAACCAGATTAGCCACTGGATCATAAAAGCTGCAGATCATGCCAGTGTTCAGCAACCCCAACAACCAGACACAATGTTGGAATCTGACCATTTATGACAAATTCAGCAAAGCCACAACAAATAACACACAGCAGTGAAATGGAGCAAAACTGTGAGCTTGTAATGGCCAAACAGAGACTGTGTTTCATTAAACACATTTTTGTGTACTGTACAAGCCTGAGCGACTGAACCAAACGGCCACATTGGCTTACCTCTGATGGTTTCTTGTGCTGGAGGCGGACCCATGTGCTGTTGGTGCCCGTGTTCTTCGATGACCTGGACCACGACGTCACCTGACCTGCAGCAATCAAAACAAAGAAAACCAGAATCAGCGCAATCGGGGCTAATTCACTAAATACTCCGTGAACGTTTTACTGGTCGACAAATCTTCTCTGACCTTCCTCTGTCAGGCTTTTGACACAGTTGTAAAGATAAAGTGTTTCAAACCTTCTGGAGCCGAACAGCTGACACACTTAATCTGTGTTTGATTTGTCAAGAATGAGCATTCATGAGTGTGAACGTTGATCTAAACGGGGGAAAATGAAGAACAGGTCTCTGGCTGTAGATCAGACTTCATGTTCAAGGCACGCATTCAAATCCACTGCAAAGAAACTTTATTGTCCCATTGGAGAAACGGGTGGTGCAGCGAGGGTTTACAATACAAATACAATAAAAGCACGGTAACATCAGCCATTATGAACCAGCAGGGAATCGGTTAGTTTCTCCAGAGCAAAAAGCAGCTCATCAATGTAAAAAAACAAATTTAAATGAGCATGCGATGGAGTTCAAGGCCTTTGCAATTTACACTGATGGAGGCAATTTAAACACTGCAGAGAAGCACTAAAAGAAAGCAGCCAAACAAAAAACCCTGCCGGTGACTTTTCCGACGCCCGTGGCAGCACCACCACTTTGAGTCAAGCCTTTAATTGAAGCGGACTGATGATGATCTATTAAGAGCTTTAATAAGTAATGACAGTATAAATAGCATCTTGTTAAGCAGTTAGTCCACTGTGGTCCTTTACAACCTCATTAATACACAACTTAATGGCAATTAACCAGACACTGGAGCCAATACCCCACCCACCGCTTCAATCAGCAGCCCCGTGTGTGTTTTGTACGCGAACACAGCAGTGTGTAATTTCATTTACGCTCTTCTACGTTTCTATAGATTTTTTTTTTTTTTTTTTTTAAATTACGAAACTACAACATATACAGCCGAAAGCTCATTCGCATCTGTGCGCTGTGAAGGCTGTCATTAAAAATTGCATCACATTGGCAATTAAATTACATCACACTGGCATAATGGAAAACACAAATTTGCCAATACTGTGTAATATAGCACATTGTAACCGTGACTGTATGTGTGTGTGAGTGTGTGTGTGTGTGTGTGTGTGCTGCCTCCTACTCAACATATTTCCCTTGCCACCACAGCAGTGCTGCCATCGTGCTAATTTTACTTGCAACGTCTGAACAACGAACAGCGCCGAGGGCAGAACTGCTGTCAGGCTTGTCTTCAAAATTACTGACTCTCTCCCTACGCGCACACACACACACACACACACACACACACACACACACACACAATTCACACATTAGCATATACTGTATATACAGCTGCTAACACACCCATGTATTCTGCATGCTCACAGTCACAGACACCCACCATCACACACACTTAGCTCACACTGAGATGATGATCTCTCAGAGTTGTGCAGTGTTATATATTCACTATTGCACACACACACACACACACACACACACACACACAGCCACAGCGCGACAGGAAATATGGAGCGAATTGACAGCCATTCAAATTAATCCTCCACTCAGCTGTTCTGAGTGGTGGAGTCAAAGCGCAGCACCTAGCAGACCGTGGTGGGACACAGGGAAGCCCAGCCTTCATCCTTTCAAAGTAAACTACAGCAGAGAGACTCAACACTTCAACACACCTGGACATCTTCTGGAACGACGTGTCAGACAGCAGCGCTCTCCATCGACATCATCAAAACAGCAAAGGGGCTCGGAGAGGCCGGCGGCTCGAGGTGGAGCGACGCCTTACTGAGACACTTCATGAGAGCATTTCCCTTTTTGTTTGCTGTTGATTTGTACACACAGCTGTGAGTGTGTTCATCCACGTGCGTGTGTGTGTGTGTGTCATGCTCACTGGGACTGTGCGCTAATCTGCTGGACATATTTGAGTGTGCTCATGCATCTGCACCCCACCAGGGTGTGTGTGCGTGTGTGTGTATGTAGGTTACATCCACACGAGGCAGCTGCACCACTCCATCACTGCGGCCAGATAACCAAACGGGCTGCAGCGCAGTTGGAGGTTACCATCATGGCCGTGTGTTAATTAAAAGCCCTGCTTGGTGCACGGCAGCCAAAATTATCATGGGCATCCTTCAATTAGAAACCTGATAACCTCCAGTCAACAGATGCAGCTGGAGCCCACGCCGCACTGGCCAGGGGAAGCTAACGGCTAACGGCTAATTATAACGCAGACAGCATGGCCTTCAGCGTGTGGCTCTGGAAAACAGCCTGTTAAAGCTGCTGTAAAATGCTTAACGCACGCAGACCTGCGACCGCATAACGGTTCAACCTGTGCGAGGTCACGTCAACCTCTGCTGGCACCGCTGCAGTAAAACTCGAGTTTGAACGGCTACGGCACGCAGACGTCACCTCCGCAGATCAAAATTTTCAATAAAAAGTATTTCCAAAAGCAACATCTGTGCCTGAACTCACCCCTTTTTTTTTCTACTGAGTTTACTCCTACTAGGACATTTGATTTTGCATTAAACCCCCAAAATCAAAATGTTTCATGAAAATGTTTTATTCTGAAGTACAGAAAAATGTGCCAAAACTGAAAATGTTTTTCATGATCTTTCATTTTGGGCATCCAGCTGAGGAACTTCAGGGCGACTTCTAAAGAGTGTGCAACAGTCGAGAAACACACAAAAAAAGACCTCGTTCAATGAAGAAAAGCAACACTCTTTGATAGCTGAAGAAAGCAGATTCAGCCGCATCGTTCTGATTCCTTATTATTACCAAACTGACTTTAGTCTGCTATGAAAATAACATCTGAAACCTTCTTTAGCTCAGCAGAGTCGATCTGACACACAACCAAAACCGAGGTCCACTCTTGCACTAAAAGTTTGTTTTCCAGTTCATGGTGTATCCAATTTGTGTCAAACAAATATATTTACTTTTTATTGCAAAATGCATGCTGCTAAATCCCAAAAATTGTCATGTTGAGCTGCCAAAAGCCAAAAAGAATGACATCTAAAATGAAATTAAAATTGCTAGCTGTCCTCAAAGAGTAAATGTTCCTCTGTTGCAGACGGTTATCAGCTGTGAGTGTGCTCGTGGAACATCGTACAGCCGTTCAAAGGCTGTTTATTATCAAATGATTTTCCAGCAGAAGCTGCCAGAGCCAGGAATCTGTTCGACCGGCCAGATGTTCCCGTCATCACGCGGCGCATCTCTTCATGTCTGTCTGTCTCATGGACTGTGTACAAAGACACATACAGCCCATAAGACAGTCGTACATACAGTCTACAGTCTGCTGAAATCAATTTGCCAATCAATCAAACGATGCATCTATCACCAAAAATCCATTCATCCGTCAGCCTCTTAACTACGCTGCACGCGCTCGGCGTCGCTTCCGAAGCACATTAGGCCAGATTTACAAAGAAAGCGGAACACCAGAAATGTGAGATGCAGGTTTTATTGACTTTGGGGCCACAATCTGTGTGTATTAAGCTCCTGATTTACTGAAGCAGCAGCTCATTACACAGTCGCACGGTGTGGACTGCACTGTCCACACACTCGCTGCAAGTGGAAGGGGAGCTCAGCTAGGTGCAGATTAGCTGCGGGATTTGTCTGAGATCACCAAGCTCAGAAAATAATATTACATAGTGGGATCGTCCAAAACGGTGAAAGTCCACCTGAGCAACACCGTTCCTCTTAAAATGACACGGTTCAAAATATAAGTCAAACAAGTGGAGAATAAGGAACCGGTCTGATGTCTCACTGGAATCGTGAGGTCAGTGCAGGGAAACCACGGCGGCTAGCTGTCAGTCCAAGCGGCCGTGCTAATAATTACGCATAACTTCAGGTCTTGCGTGATTTTGCTGATTCGGTCGTTTTTCCTTGATATTTATGCTTCTATCATGGCTAAAGTTGGTTAAATGGTTTCTCTTATTGTCTGTTTTATTGTCAGTGTTGATGTGCGATCGGGACTCTGCACAGGAGGTTTTATTTTGAAAATCTGCTGGATTCTCAACATCGTTCCTGCGTCGGACTTCCTGTCTGGCTCGATGCTCTCTGTGCAGTCTATGCGGTCTGTGGGGACCGACTCGCTTGACCTCGAGCGGCCATTCGATTTTGTCATATTTGCTTCACTTTCCAGCCTTGGCAGCGGCCACTTGAGCGAAACGCTCGCTGTGAAGGACCTCTAAAAAGAAAGAAGACTGCAGACGGAGGCGATTTCACCGACACTGACCATCAAGTACACATTCAATTCACTGCTTGTAGCTACAAATAACCACGTACAGGGATGATCATTTCCATCCGGAGCTGTTTTCACTCATTTATTTACGTCTGTATAATTTAAAGTCACACTCATCCTGCGTCTGATTCGTGTCAGATTTATGTGGAATAAAGGTTGACGTTTCTTTCCCCACCGCGATCTTTCTCGCGGTTAGCGTAAATCTTATCTGCTTCATCTGCACACCTGCTTTTTCAGGCACAAGACGCAAAGAAGGTTCAAATCTCTCACGCTCCATCACGCTCACCGGCCTCTTGGGCTACCTATTCACATTTCCACTGTGGCTGTGCTTAAAAAGGGGAAGTGTTAACGAGCGGAGGAGAGACGACAGCGAGACAGGAAGACAGTCTATATGGAGAGTGAATATGAGAAGTACCCTGCAGGAGGTGACTAAAACCAGGCAGCTCATCATACGACCGCAGCACAGGAACTCACCATTCTGACACTTTCAGGTTTCTCACACACACACACACACACACACACACACACACACACACACACACACACACACTCTTTCTCTGAGTCCCTCTCTCCTACTTACTGTCGGTGGTGTCGGAGTCGTTGCTGCTCGTGGAGTATTTTCTCCTCTTCTTTTCGCTCTCCATCTGTCGGGGAGGTGGGAGGGAGGGAGGGAGGGAGGGAGGGAGGGAGGGAGGTGGGGGGGGGCAAGAGAGAAAGAGAGAAATGACGAGTGAGAAGATGTTCACCATGAAAACACGAGTGTTAATGAAATAATGCGCTGATGGCACCAATCTGTCACAGGCTCCAGCCGGCGTCCCGCCAGAATAAAGCGACTCGATCACCGTTACGCATTAGTCCTCGTACATGTCGACTGTGAACTCATCCTGCGTTATTACTGTGTTCACCGCCAGCTATTATGCCAGGCCCCTTTACTGCGACTGCTTTAACTCTGTAGGTACTTCTTTCCTCAAATAGGACAAAATCATATCAACACACGGCAAAATACAACACAGGCTTCTCTCCACCGGCTAGAAGTGGGCCACTACTTGAAGCTTTGAGCTGCTTCTTGGTAATAAAGTATGTATAAAAAAAAAAAAAAAAAAGGGGCATCTCTATTCAACAACCTCATTTTGTTCATTTGTCACCTTATCTTTCTAATTCTGGGATAACACTTTGTGCACGGGTGAGCGAATGTAAATCCTCTTTGTAACCTTTGATTTCATTTGAATCACATTGTTACAATTAGAAATTACAGAAGTGAGTTTTACATGAAAATATGAAAATCAACAAATCCGAAATGGCCAAATTTAACCCGACAGCAACAACATTAAACAATATTTCAGTCACAAAGGCCCCTGCTGAATGGATGCTCTCACCTGAAACGAATGAGCCTTCACTCAACAGGTGTGGTTAAGAAGTGAAGTCTATGGGAGAAAAAACTGATCAAGTGTTTCGACTGAAGTGATACGTGTGCGTCCTGCGGGGGGAGATGGCTTTTGGAAAAGCAGAAAAACTCTCGCTGCTTGTTTTTGTGGGTTTATGCGAGTCCACGCGCTTAAAACGAAATCACAATTACACAACGAGTGGAATGTGTTGAATGCACGAGTGTTGTGCAGAGAAGGCAATTTCACTTCAATTCACAGGTGAAAACCACTTTAATTGTTCTACTGTTGAGCGTGAGTCTCACTCCAGAGCTGGAGAGGACAGAGAAGACGTAAGAAGAGAGCGGAGACCACAGCTTATAGGACGTTTACTGTATTCAGCAGACAGACACGAAGTCCAGCTCAAGACAGACCTCAGAGAGAGGACAGAGTTCAAATCCTGATAAACAGCCCAAGAGCTCGCCGAGTGGTCCGATGAAGATGATCTGAACGATATGCTACGACCTTCACAGCCACCAGAACTCCACCCAGCTGAACACCTGAGGAGGCCTTCCTCCCTCCCAGAGATCCACATTCTTCAGATGGACAGTGTCCAGGATGCTGCTCTGGCTCGTGGTGGACCAAACACCTTTTTATGTTCACTTGTCCTTTAATTTGTCACCTTTCTCGCTCTGCTGTCACCGTGTATTAACGTGTGAGTGTGAGTAAAGTCCCAGCGGGCCGCTAAAGAAGATTCACTGCCAGGTAAGAAGAGGAGAACATGAAAACACAGCAGGAAGCGCTGAAAAGTATCTGATCTACATCTTACAGCCACAAACTCAGGGGTTTATTATAAAACCATCAAAAAAAAAAAAAATGGATCAGGGAGGCAGAGAAAGAGCCTGGAGAAGTTCTTCATCTCTTGTCCTGGTCGCGTTCACTACGAGGAAGAAAGGAGGGCCTGAGAACCAGAAAGAGGGCGAAATTAAGCAAAAGAAGACAGAGAGGAGAAGTCAAAAGGAGGTTTTAGCGCGCTGCTAGACCGAGGCGGGAAAGCCAAAAGAGGAGGAGGTGGGTTACAACCTTCAGTGTGGGGAACAGAGATTTATGTGCTCGTAAAACTGGGCTATTCCCTCTTATATGGGGCTCTTCCTGTACCCCGGCCTCCCCGCCTGCCCTGCACACACTTAACTACTCTGACATTTATGCTGACACAGAAACACACCGCTCCTATTTCCACTCCAAGTCCTATTCCTCCACCTTTTCCTCGCTCTTCCCCATCTCCCCTTCCTCACAATAGCAGGGACGCCGGGAGTCCGCGGGGTGAGGTTAAGTGCGTTATTGACTCCCGCAGCCTCCCTCGCTCCTCTCTCCGTCTTCCCACCTCTTCCCATCTGTCTAGCTCCACCTCGTCTTGCTGCCTTTGAGGCGAGTGGTTAAGTACATCATTGACTTCCTCCAGCTACGTCTGTCTGACTCGGAGTCTGCACGCTTGGATCCGTCTCAAGGTTTCCCCTCGCCTATTAAACTCTCAGGCGACCCACTTAAACCACACTCAGGGTACTAAAGGTTTCTGTTGTTTTTTGTTTTTTTTCAAGCAGCCTTGTCTTTCTTTCTTTTCTTTTTTTTTTTTGCTGACCACCCAAAAGGAAAATGTGAAGGAAAAATGTGGCGTAAATTTTTTCAGGTTTTCAGGATGTATATGCGTTGGAAGTAAGAGGCTTTCACAATAAGAGCATTTTGTGACAGGGGCTTCACCAAACACAGGGGATAAATACATGAGAACTTTTAACCAAATGCTGGACTGAACTAGCATAAAAGGGTTAAATTCAGCCAGAAATATTCACCCAGGTGTCTTAAATTTCTTTGATTTGTTGCCGTCGATTCATAAGAAACTCCTGCACCTTTTTCAATGGATCGATCAGGTTTTGAAAAGCATTTTAATCCTTTCAAAACACTGCAATCTTTTAGTTTGCTAGGAATCACGTTAGTCTCCAGGAGTAAAACTTTTTCCCAACGCTGCAACCTGGGTTCAGCTCCCAGCTGCGGTTCTTCCAGGTCGGCTAGACTCCATCACAAACATCTCTCTGAGCTGAAGGGTGGGAAACCTGTGGAGTCGCTGACTGACAGCGCTGCACAGTTACTGGTTGTTCGCGTGATTGGTTGTGTAAATGGGTTGGAATGAGAAGAGGAACATCATGAGCTTCACACCAATTACATTTTCCTGGTGGAACTGCTTGTTGGCAGGTGACGAAAGCAGCTGGTGACTCTGTGGGTACTGGGGTAAACACACATCTGTCTGCACTACGGGTGTATGAACTGCACGCTGTATTCCAAGAAAGTCATTCCAAGCGAAGCCGCTCACCCCGCACCTATGCAGGTGGATTTCTGAGCACGTGTTGCAGCCCGCAGCACATGCACGACTCGTATCCCAGCTGGCTAACAACGCGCATCGAGATGACGTCGCCCTCAACAGCAAGACCCCGACCGAGAGTCAGAGCTCGCGGCGACCGAGCGGAGGTGGCGGGCCAAAACTGCATGAAAAAAACTGGGAGCAAGCCGTGCGAAGAGCGCGCACGTCGGAAAAAAAAACTTTGTACAGGTGCTGGATCACGCAGCGAAAACTGAAGAGTCAAAAGAGAAAGAAGGAATGCAGAGTGTGCCGCTGGCTCCCAGAGGATTTTATGCATCAGCAGTCAGCGGGGACGTGCAACAGGCCATTTTCACCAAAGACATTTTGACATTTCACAGCAGGAAAAACACAGGTGTAAAAAAAAAAAAAAAAAAAACTCAATACATGATGGCTGAATTCCATAAACCTCCACAAACTAATGTACTGCGCAGGCAGCTTTGGCAGGGAAACACAAACAGAGACCCGACCATCAAGTGCTAATCCATCTCGCACTAAACATCTCAGTAGCTACGGTTCAAGTGCTCTGGAACTTTGTGAAAAGATAAATCCATTTCGGTTTTGCATTCTGGGTGTTTATTTTCACCACAACGGGGCAAAAACAATTACCTTAAGTGCATCATTCACCATCTCCTTTCTCTGTTGAGCAAGACCTCGAGAGTTAGCTGCTGCTGCTGCTGCTGCTACTTGAAAATCTTTCACAAGAGGTTTAGCATTTAACAGATGGCTGACACTTCAGTTTGGAACAACAACTTATATTCAGTCAACCAGACTCTCGTCTTCACGGAAGAGGGGAAAGTTTTCACACTGACGTATCAGCGAGCTTGCGGCTCGATGCTGACATTTGGTTTTCATTTGGTTTGCTGACAACGCTAACCAGCCGTTGCTTGGTTAAGTGCGAAAATCCAGAAATGTATTCCCCGTCGTGTGAAGGCAGCCCTCAGTGATTCTCCCTATAATTTAGTTTTTTTTGTTACAGCAGCAGTTGGACAATCATTTTGATTTTGGTTCTGCTTTCTGTGTTTGGGTATGGATGTTATGATGAAAGCGCCGCTTCCAAGCAGAAGCCAAAACACTTGCTTGATTTTACGCCTGCTCCGAAGGGAAAATTGGACGGCGCTTTCCTCGCTGCACTGGCCAGAGTGGGAAACCGTCACCAGCCACTCTGACGAATCCTGTCAGAAAGTTGTTTAGTCTGCTGGCCTCTCTCACAACAAAAAAAAAAAATGCCTTAGTAATTGTGTTTCCATTCCATTTATTGGCCACTGGACACAGAAGCTTTTATTCGACTTATGCTGACTAATTGATTTATGTAACAGTTCAGGCATTCGCTGGCTGCCGGTGTCTTTAATGGCCGTATAAGGGCCTCGGTGTCTCTGTCACATGTAGCTGTCACGCGGGCTCAACCTGCGGAGGTGAGCTGACAGGACAGTGTCTTTAACCTCTTGTTCTGGTGGCAGCCCAGCATTTCCAAAAGCGTATGCAAGGAGGGGAGCGCCGACCCGTTAAAGCGAAAGAACCGACGGTAATTGGAAATGTCACCGGATCTCCTTAAAATCCACCTCCCCTCGTTTCTGGAGCGGGATCACCGAAGGCATGAGGCAGACTAGCATCTCTGCAGCTGCCAAGAAAAGTCTCTAAGTTCTTTTTCTCCATCCCTCTCTGTCTCCACCTGATACCCTTTTCCCTTCCACTCCATCTCTCCATCCTCAGTTTCCATTTCTACTGTATGTCTCTCTCTCTCTCTCTCTCTCTCTCACATAACCCTGTCTCAATCAGTCCAGTGAACCAGAGCCCAGACTGTAGATTGAGATATTACTTGTTCTCTGGAGAGATGGAGTGGGTGAAGGAGAAAAAGAGAGACGGAAAAGACTCTCAAACGCACAACTTCATCTCAATCAGTCCAGTGAACCAGGCTCTGGGTCTGCACCGGGTTACCTCCCGAACACACGAGCAAAAGACGAGAGGAGAGAGGAGCAGAGTGTGTAACAGTCAGCCTGCCGGCGTGCCAAACAGCTCTAACAGATGGTGCAGGAATCGCATGCTTTTATCTCTGCAGCCAGGATTCAAACACTTTAAGTCGCATTCTTCTATAATTGTACCCATTTTTAATTTGACTTTTGACTTTGATGCTGCTGCTCAGCGCGGCTGCTGACTGAAAGAGCGATTTGACTTAAAACCACTTCATTAAATCTGTTATATCTGTTGTTCAAAACACTGTCAGGTAGGTCCTTCCTGGAAAAAAAAAAAAAAAGTCCTCTTCAGTGCGCAGGTAGTGATATCGTCTACATTCCCAGCAGCAGAGAGCAACAATGACGAGTGCAGCAACAGGTTTCTTTTTTATCCGCGCAAATGCAGTAAAAACGTTAATTATGTTCAACAGGAGATTTACATAAAACGTCTGTGCGGTCGTTTCTCCTCCAACACGGCCACCTGTAACCATCAGCATCGAACTTCTGCTGCAGCACAACTTACAATACCTGGTTATAAAACGCTAATGTCCCCACAAATCTCATGTCAGAATAAGCTTTATTGGCCCAGTGTGTGTGCACATGCGAGAAATCTGACTCTGCAAGAAGACACACAAAAGACTGAACAGTAAGCTCAATCATGTGCAAATACATTACATTATAATAGAATAACATTTGGTACATTGGGGAGTGTGTGCAGAGAGGCCTGAGGGTCGGCACTGACGTCACACACAGCTGGACGGGCCTGACATGTTCAGGCTGCCCGTGCAACAAACCGGGGGGACGCTGGAGATGTCCAGTTGTGACTCTGCAACTCGACAGTTTGGGATTTTGTGATCCACCGTTTACCCACAACAATAAAAAGTGAAGTGTCGACATGAAGCAGAGGAGCGGGCTCGCTGAAGCCAGATGAATCAATACTGAAAATTGTCATTAATTGCAGCCCTACCACAATGCAATGTATTGCTGTATAACACTGCAGCATTATGTGTGCTATTGTATTATTTAAGGCCATTGGTTTCTGTTGCATTATGATCCCAAACTGTACCAGCACTGTCTAAACCTGCAGTCTGTCAGAGCTGAAGCACGACAATAGCTGGAGGCAACCAGCTGTCAGAGTCAATGAAACCATGTTGTACGAGGGAGAGAACACTATCAAACAGAACGAAATACAACCATATTGTGAAATAATGTGGTTTCGGTTTGGCTGAATATTTCTGACAAATAAAAATATAGGTCCCCTGGCTAAATAAAAGCAGAAGAAAGGAAGTTTGGAAGGGAGCAATGGGAGGAGGAAACAGGGATTCGGAGATCAATATGGGAGCAAAAAACAAAACAAAGACTGGGGGGGAAATAAAAAAAAGAGCGATATCCCAGAAGATGGAGGACAGAAAGATGTTAAACTGGAAAAAATCCAGACAGCGAGACGATGTAACAGCAAAAAGACAAACAAGTCGGAGGAAGACGGCGGGAAGCTCACAGAGTCGCAGAGGCAGACAGAAACGCCGGGCTCATCTCTACACAAACAAAATTACACTTCAAAGCACAAACGTACAGCACACATAAATAACCACACGCTGGAAAACAAGCAGCTATAAGCCCAACACGCTAAAAACACGGACCACCATAAACTTTAAGCTCCAGACACCCTGCTGTAATCACCACGCTATATTTAACAGAGCCGGCTTCACTAACGAGCTCATTCTGTGAAATAACAAGATAAAACGGTGTGAGAATAAACTTAAAGCAACTGGGAGAAATCAGCTTTTTCCTGTTAAAGATGCAGATTTTAATTCAGGGATCCTGAAGTTTTCCCCCGACGTCCATCATGCGTAGACGCACAGTCAAGCAGACGCCACCATAAAGACACACATGGTCCTCGCCAACGTGATCGCGGTGGCGGTGGGGTATGAAAATAGAAGCGTCGAGCATGCGGACGTACACAGTTTGTCCACGCATTACCTCAGCGAACATTAAAGCGCATTCAAACACGCACGCCGTAACAGCTGGCATGCCATCCTCTGCCCTGTGGTTAAGATGCATTAAAGAGCCGTGTGACTGGAAATGAGTCGCAGCCAGACGATGCACAGTGTACACACACACACACACACACACACACACACACACACAAACAAAACAGAGGAAATGGCCAACAGCATGTCTAACAACTGAACCAGCAGGATTTGGTGTGATTGATCTGAAGCTGATCATCACTCAGCTGAGGGTTAAATACTCAACATCAGCCAAGAACACTAGTCTGGATTAATCCAGATTAGTCAAACGTAGTCTGGTCCACAGTCCGTTCGTGTTGACTGTCGGAGGCCCTGCACGCTCACACAGGTGCTTTCTATTACTCTGATTGCACCTCTGGTGAGGTTAAAGCCGGGCGGGGCCTTGCTGAGAATCCCAAAACTCGACGTGCCAATAAGAATAATCACAGGGTCAACGGTTCCGCCCTAAAGGGTGCAACAGAACTAACAGGGGAGTAAAGAGCTGTCAATCAAGCCCAGTCTGCACACGCCCCCACAAAGCCCTCAGAGGAGGTACAATCAGACAAAATGAGTGAAAACGTTCATTTTACGTCACTCATCCAGCCTGAAGTCGTGCTCATGGTCGCCGATAGCCAATCAATAATGAGGGACATTGACGACAATTAAAGAAACATGATGACATGAAATCTGAATTATCACCAGCTAGGATCCCAAATAAAGACACATTTCAGCATTATTTCAATCACAGAAATCAGTCAAATGCTTCCAAAACATCGACCACAGTAACATCATGTGCCTTCATGTTTAAAAAACAAAAGCAGAAAACCTAAAAACATCCAGAGTCTGGACGTGTGCAGGCTCCTCTGGGTTTGAGACAGCCACCTCCAGCTCTCACTGCAGCTCTCTGTGAGCCACATTTTCTGTGCATAGTTTAGTGTCAGCCCAAAACATTTACAATAAGACAAACAGTGAGAAGGTTGACTAATGCATGCTGGGAAAGCCAAGTCGCCTGGGGAGCTAATTAATTGGCTGACTATGACACTGCCGAGAGCACTGTGTCAGACTGAGCGTTTAAAGGGGACCGCTCTCTGAAACGTGCGACAAATCAGGCCTGAGAAAACGGTCCGATCTGGACACAAGAACTGCAGGTGGGAAATGAAAATAATGTGTCAGCGATTTCGCCCGTTCACGGGATCTGTAACACGACCTGGTGCTGTTGAGGCAGGCTGAGCTGCAGCACAGAAACCCAATTTGGACGCTGGAGGAGAAAGTCGGGTGAGAACAGCTGTTACTGCTCCAAGACTAATAGTGTATACTTGATACATGGCTGTTTGAGGGTGTGCTCACACTCCCGGCGTGTTTGTAGCAGCTTATTCGCACTCCCAAGCATTTTTCCTCCTTTTGGTTTTGTTCATTCGGGCAGGTGAGAACAACGCCAGTCGAGCTGTGGGAATCTGCACCTGAAGATCTCCCTCAGTAATCAAAGTCAACTGTGATGTGATTAAATCATATTTAACGTAATCCAGTCATGTGGTAAAACCTCTAATCTCACTGAATGGCAAAAAAAAAAAGTAAAAAAGAGTGCACTTGGCTTGTGTTTATGAGCCTTGATTTAGCCACTGAGAATCCAAATGAACCAAAACTTCAGCAGAGTAAACAAACCCTTAATTTTAGCGACTGAAAGTCTAAGATCTGACACCAGAGTCCAGGGTTTAGCTCCCCGATCTGGCTCCTCCTGACTGGAGTTCTGCCTGTAAACCGGCTCAAGTCTGTGAAACGGTGACCTGTTCAGGCAAGGCGTTCCGCCCAGTATACGCTCGGACAGGCTTCAACAGTAATTAGGTTTGGAGGCGTTTCACAGCCTGGAAGCTGTTGGTGATGTGCAGGTTTTGAATAATGTGATTTCTAAAGCATGACACAGCTGAAGTTTGGTTCCATAATGAGATGTCGGGCTGTCAAACGGCCATAAAAAGCCATTTAAATACGCCCTCCAAAGAAAAAAAAAAACACGGGTTCGAACCATTTGAACCTTTTTTTCCAACCTTAAAATAACATAATGTCCTGTATCGCATTGTTGAATTATGCTTGACCTACATTATATTTTCAGTCAATGAAAGCGACGCTGTTGGTGCCGGTCCACACGTTCTGGAAGACTTCAATGTGCTGGACAAACGGGGGGGAAATTATCTGATTATGGACCCGATTTCCCATGTTTCAGCGTCCAGGTGACTAATGGAGACAATGTTTTTTTAAGTTTTTTCAGCCCTGCAGCCGGCAGCCACGACACAGGCTGCAGCGTAATCCCTCCAGGTGTTTGCACATTGTCAATGCACGTCCTCCAGAAGTGTCTATTTATTTTTGCCACTGACAGGCTCGGATTGTTACTCCGAGCGTGTGACGACATTAATGAGAGGATCCCTGCAGAGATACCTTCCTGTTAAAGAGAAAGATCTGTTTTGTTTAACCAGAAGCAGCTGCTGCGTCGCACTCGCCAAAGCCACCAGACTCCATTCACAAAACCGGTGATTTTATCGTGGTGGACCACGCTTCATTCAAACAGAGCTCAACAAAACCTCCTTTGTTCATCTTTTCAACCATCATCACTGATTCTGGATTGAAATAAACTCTTAATTCACCAAATCGGGAGAGAGAGAGAGGGAGGGCGGGCGGACGTCCAAGAGGCGGACAACTACTGGACGATAGAGACAATTACAGTCCGAACATGAATTTGGATTTTGAATACTCGCTGACAGCCCTAATAAGATGTCAACAAATGTTCAGGCCACACTTTGGTGCGTTCTGCAGAGCCTCATGAGGAACACCTCACGCTACCTGGCAGAGTGTGAGGGAACGTGTTTATTACTTCATCTTTACTTGTGCAGCCACTGAAGCTTCATCAGCGAGGGAGCAGGCGCCACCGCGGACCAACACGGGAAATAAAGTGTCGTGAAAAGCGCCGTTTGGTTTCAGAGCGTCTTGACGGCAGCGTGCCGTCGACCTAAGGCAAGAATAAACGTGCTGAAAAGTATTACACTTCAGTCAGATGGTAGCTGTCAGTCAAACTGTGCGACTGGGACATCTCCTCATATTTTCTGTTCACTTTCTCGGGAAGTTCTGCCAGTTCTTGTGATGTTTGCTCTGAACAAACCCTGCTGCTGCGGCTCAAACCCGCACCGATGATGATGATGAGACAATGCTTCCCGGCGAAGCCCGAACAGATACCTGCTGTGTACGGCAGCTAAGGCGGAAACAAACAATGATTCTGCTCGCTGATTGGTCTCCAGGTGATTCTCCTGATCGATCCATTCATCGTTTGATCTATGAAACGTCCGAGAGTCCAAAACCCAAAAGCTACTCCATCCACAAGGACACCAAACAGAGGAAAGCAGACTACAGAACGTTTGTCAGTTTCGCTTTATAAATTAATCCAAAATCAAACCTGTTAGCAACTAATTGCCTTTCGATTGATTAATCAATGGATCATAACGGCTCCAGCACTGCACCTGCAGCAGATTCAACCATCAATACTTTATCCAATATTATGCATTTTTGTGCAAACACAATAAAGATTCAATTTAATAATCTGGTTTGTTCTGAATGAAAGAAGACAGGATGCCGGACATTTTGTCTGTCTGTCTGTCTTCGAGCTTCCAAATCCGTCTGACTGACTGTGTCCCATTTGTCATTCTGTCCATCCGTCTGTCTGCCTGTAAGCTTGCCATCTGTCTTTCTGTCTATCTGACTGCTTGACTCTTTGCCTCTCTGCCCGTCTACCCATTTGCCTGCCATCTGTTTGTCTGTCTGCAAGTATGTCACCCCTCTGCTTGGCTGGCTGTCTCTCTCTCTGTGCGTCTGTCCGTCCGTCCGTCCTCTCCCTCAGTCAGCGCTGCGGATGACGCTGCATTTACTTCAGCAGGAGCAGTGTTGTGCTTCGGTGTCTTTTTTCAGCACTTTGCAGCACTTAAGGTCAGCACACTACAACCGTTGCCATGATGGTGATCTATTATTAAGAGACTGTAGCTGCACAGGCCCAGCGGGCAACACGCACGCACGCACGCACACACACACACACACACACACACACACACATGCACACGCACACACGCATGCACGCACGCTCACACAGCACTCTCTAGAGATGAGTAGGCAGTCTGGCTGTCAGGACATTAAGTGAATGCTGGAACATCTGGACACACACACACACACACACACACACACACACACACACACACACACACACAGAGGTGGGTTTTGTCATGTGTAAAGCACAACAACCATTTAAAAAGAACATCAATTGTGCTGATGATGAAGGTGATCTGTAGCTTGCAGAGCATCATGCCTGCACACAAACACACACACACACACACAAACACACATACACGCACACACACACACACACACACACACACACACGCACAGAGGAAACTGGTCGGTGCTCAGAGCTCCTTGAGGAGCCAGAGGTCAGTCAGTTTGATAAAGAATCCTTGCATATAAATTGCTTCATAACAAGGCATCTCTCTGAGGTAGTGCTGCATCTGTGTGTGTGTGTGTGTGTGTGTGTGTGTGTGTGTGTCTGTATGTGCGCGCTCATATAGAGATGTGTATACCAGTGCATTTATTGTGTGTGTTTATGTATTTATTGGTGTGCCCACGTGTGTGTCTCTTTCTTTCACCATGATCCTGATGTTTGCATGTGTGTGTGTGTGTGTGTGTGTGTGTGTGTGTGTGTGTGTGTTGATTGAACAGAGCAAGACCAGCCTGCCTGGGGAACAAAACGCCTAAAAAAAAAAAAGCCTTCGGCAACAACCAGACCGGGGAAAGGCAGAGCTGCTCCTCCTTCACTGCTTCTCTTCTTCCTCTTCCTGCCTTTGCTTTTTTCCCCATCACTCACTTTCTCACCTCCAACCTCACGCTGCCTCTCTTATCTCTTTCTATCAGCGTATCCTAAAGCTTCTCTCCTCTTCGCTATCATTTCTTCCTCACCTCTCCCTCAATCACCCTTTGCCTCCGTCTCTCTCTCTCTCACCTGTCACCCCTCTTCCTTCCTCTCTTCACCCTGTTTGTTCTCATCTCCCTGACAATGAATATTTCCTCTTCTTCATTGGGAAAAAACCGACAGGCAGGATGAGGCAGGGTGGACAGGAGTGTGTGTGTGTGTGTGTGTGTGTGTGTGTGTGTGTGTGTGTGTGTGTGTGTGTGTGTGTGTAGAACCACTTGCCTGTGCAGTGCTAGTGCTGTGTGTACAAGCAAGACAGCAACAGCTAGAAGGCATGCAGGGAAGACTGTAACACACACACACACACACAAATCCAAGTCTATTTTCACTCTCTTTCCTTCAGTCTCATCCCCCCTCCACCCCCCCCCCACCCCCACCCCCCCACCCCCGCACACACACACACACACACACACCCCCACACAGCTATTTTTGGACAGAGCCACTAGAGAGAAGGTAGGCAAAAAAGAGGTTCACACCGACAGAGTTTGACAGGTATAGAGAGTGAGAGCACCAAAGAAAAGAATCACAAAGATTTATAAAGTGAGGTTGAGAGACCAGGGAGAGAAAAGAGAGAGAGAGAGAGAGAAAAGAGAGAGAGAGAGAGAGAGAGAGAGAGAGAGAGAGAGAGAACAGAGAGGGAGTGAGAGACACACAGAGAAAGACAGATGAGAGAGAGGGACAGAGGGAGAGACACAGTGATGGGGGAAATAGGGCAACTGTTATGAATGAGCTGAAAGAATGAAAATGTCAGGGTATGTGTGTGTGTGTGTGTGTGTGTGCGTGTGTGCGTGTGTGCGTGTGAGTCTTGGAATTTGTGTGTGCGCAAATGTGTGATGTCGGTTATCCAGAATTTACCTGAACATCAAACGCGCGGGCACACACACACAAACACGCGCACACACCGTAAAGATGCGTGAGCTCGGCAGGAAAAAAAAAAAAAAAAGAAAAAAGAAAAAGAGAAAGACATTTGACTCACATCACACACATCAAACGTCCTCATCAGGGCCGAGCTAACAGGTGTGCAAGAAAGAGGAGAATGCACACACTCACACAGTCGAAGATGAAAGCTGGAGAGACGCACGCATGCACACACTTCACACACACACACACGCGCGCTTCTTCTGCTCAGTATATGGATAAAATTGGCAGAAAACCATCCTGTCAGTTGAAGAGGAAGACATTTTTTGGTGTGTTGTCTCGATGCGGCGCTGCTGTTTGGGGACAGCTTTTCTGTACACTTCTATTTCGACGTGTCACTCGCAGTACGCCGAGATGACTCCCCATCAGCGAGCTATCTGACTCCAAAGCGCTCGTAATCTGGGCAAACGCGGCGAATCTATGGCACCTTCATACAGCCAGAGACACCCGGAGACTCTTCTCTGCTGCATGTCAAGTTTACGGTTCAGACCACTGAAGCAGCGTATCGTCACATCAGCTCAGCTCCAGAAGTGTGTCGCTGTGTCTATCAGTCACATGACCGATTAGTCGATCAGCAGTAAATGCTGTGCAGTGCTCCTCCATCATGACCTGTTCAGCACACAGCGGCTCTGTCCATCCAAACGTCACTACCGCAGAGGTACGCTCAAATACTGTGGTATTATTTTCAGCCCTTATCGCTCACCCCTAGTATTTAGCTTAAAGCGCCGCTGTGTGCAGACCCCTGCAGCTGTTACGCACGTCTGACAGAGCAGGTAAAGTTCTGGGGCCCCTCGGCAGCTCATCGCGGGGCCCTTTGCTGCACCTCATCCCCTCTCCTGTCTCTCCTCAGCTGCACCATCCAATAAAGGCAAAAGGCCAGAAGTATAATCTTTAAAAAAAGAACGGCTAAGCTTCTACGTTTAATCGATCCAGCCGTCTACAGAGGCTGCGAGCAGCTCACGTTTCACTCGCGTTGGTGACCTCAACTCAACGATGTGCCTGAACGCATCTCGTGTGGACACTGACGGAGGAGCGAAGCTGCCGCCGCGCGAACGTGCTGCTTTCATTACTCAGCCGGCGGAGATGCTGTCGGTCTGGTTGGACTGTTGGTCAGACAAAAAAAGTTTGAAAAAGAGGACTTGTGATGACAGTTTTTCATAATTTCTTCGCACTTGAGAGACCAAACAAGGAATGAATCAATCGAAAAATAATCAAGAGATGAATGAATGATTGAGGTGATCCTTCGCGCGGCTCTGAAATGTGAGAGAATTACACGAGAAGTCAGAATGAAGCCGATCACAGCTGGACCCTTGATTGAAAACATTTCTTAACGTGAGCTGCTGTGCACCTGACACTGCTGGTGCGGCGGGAGCTGCAACAAGAAGGTGGAAAACCACAAATCAACCCGAAGTGCGTAGACAAAAACCACCACATACAGCTGCACATAACTTGTCAGCCAGCTACTCTGACGCCGTGCTCACGACCTCGCTCGATAACACACATGCACACCAACATCTCCTGACTGACTGGAAGGCTCGGAGCCACTTAAGAGCAGTCATGAGTCACTCTGCGACGCTGATATCACCATCACCATTCCCATCAGCCCTCTCCCCTGTGGTCCTCCCTGCTGAACACTCCGTGGGGATCCGCTGGATGGAAGAGAGCTCGCTCCTTATGTCAAATACTGAAGACTGTTGTCTCCGTAAAGTGAATTAGTTTTCTGGTATTACTCTCAGGGGAGCAAAGCTACCCTAAGTGAAGTGTAAAATAACACAGACAGGAAGGATAAATACCCCCTGCTAGCTGTAGCGTGCTTTAAATGATGAATGCTAATGATGCTAAGAACCTAGCTCGGCCCTTTAGGGAAAATGAAAGATGTTAGAGATTATTTGGAAAAGAAACATCCTGTTTATTTCAGTGTTTCCCCACAGGTACTGTATTTAGGTAGGTTTTTTTGAGACGCAGAGGGAGTATTAGTAAGTTTGGATTCTTGTTTCCTTTTTATTTTAAGCCTTAAAATAGCCTCAAGTTTACTGATATTTTCAGGTCATTCAAAGAGGTTTTATTGTGGAGACGATGGCATTTACGAAAGAACAAGCCAATAACCTTTCAATGATAAATAAGCAAACGAGGCCTCTGTTAGCTGAATATGTGGCTTCCACCTCATGTAAAATTCATCTTTTACACAGGTTGACTTCTGCATACCGCGCAGGTGTCAGGTCTCAGTCAGCTTCCAGCCATGAATGATGGGAAATACACCCAAACTGAATGTCACACTACAATAACTATAATTTGGCTGCAGTTGTGGACTTTTTCTAACGTTGCCAGGAAAATGCCACTATGAATGAAATCTGGACACAATCACAATCTTGATGGAGCAAGTCAGCTGCTGGTTTTAAGTGATTTAAATACTTTTTAGTAGCTGTAGGTGACCTCACAAAGGGCAGAGATTGTTAGTACAAATGTCATCTAAGTGCAAAAGTGTGAAAAACATGATCGATTTCTGCAGAACACATTAAAATATCCCTGTTCTTCAGAGCGCTAAAGGTGTCTGTATGCTTCAACACAGCAACAGTCCATGTTTGCAGAGGTTACAAACTTCTGTGGACGCCTTTAAAGCAAAATTGTCCAAAAATGTGCACCACTATCCCCATTTATCACATCTTGGTCCTCTCTAGGAGAAGAGGCATTCTGTCCAGCCTTCAAGTGTAGCTGCTAACCCCGAGTATAAATGCTTTTTCCTTCAGACGCGGTGGGACGACGCATCATGCAAACAAGTTCCTTTTATGCATACCATGTCCTTATGTGACTTCCGCGTGTGGAGGAAACATAACAGCGGCTGGTTCTCAATAGTTTGACTTCTGCATAGCATAAAGAGTAAGGATTGTGTCCTCAATACAACAGTGTCCACAACTTCAGGAAGAAATAAAAGAGGATGGAACAAAGTAGGCAAGGACAAGTGAAGGCGTGAAGGGAGTGAGCTGATGTCAGGAAGAGGAAATGAAAGGAATTAAGGAAGAAACACTGTGTCCTAAGCCGTGCACGCACACACATACTGTACGCCGGTGCACAATATGGACACACACTTACGCACACCAAGCGAAGAGGCGTCGGGCCAAACAAACGAGCCACAGAAATCAAATAGATTTCCTTTATCACCTTGCTGGCTCCAGCCACCAGAACATTAACACAATATTTATTGATGCTGCCACTGCTCCTGCTGCTGCCGCTGCATCATGGGAGGAGGAATGAGAGAGCAGAAAACAGAACAGAGGGAGAGAGAGAGAGAGAGAGAGAGAAGAAGAAATGAATAAAAAGAAAGAAGAAGGAAGAGGCTGAGGTCCAAATAATTTTCTAACTAAGCCTCCCGCTCTGTCTCCAGAAATCTGCTGACAAACAATGAAGGAGGTGAGTTGGAGCCAGCGAGGCTGGGGCCCTGCCAAAAAGCCAGGAGGAGAGAGAGCAAAAGGGGAGGACAGGTGGGAGGAGGGAGGGAGGGAAGGAGGGAGAACCAAACACAGAGATGGGGGATTGATCCATTGCTCCCGTCTTCACTGCCATCAGGAGTTCATTAGCTCCTGGAAGGGAGTGAAGGAGGGATGAAAAGGACAGAGAGATGGAGGATGAACACTCTGCCCTTCACTCCCAGCGACTGACGACCAGCTCCCTGTTTATCTACCTGCGCCTCCACCTCCCCTCCTCCACCACCCCTCCCGTCGTCTTTCATCCTGGACTCTCCGCGTCTCCTCCGCTCCTCTACCTTCTGGCCCTGCTGGCTTCACCTTCCCCGTCGTCTCGTTTGTTGCCTCTCTCCTCCTCCCTCCAGCCACCTCGCCTCCTTTCATCCTCTTTTCTCTCCCTCACTTCTTTGTGCGTATTATCCTTCACTAACTATGCAAACTTTGCCTCTGTGGTCTCAAAACTCGGATGAGCGGCCATTTTCGAGACATGAACATGTGACCTCACTCCCTCTGAACCTCAGCTCTCCTCCCTTCTTTTATTCAGTTTGAAACATGTGATGCTTTTAAATACATATTAAGCGCATATGAAATCCTCACAGATGACGCGGTGAATCAAAAGCTTATTTGCATCTTGGATCACCGGGTGTTCAAACAGCAAAGGAAGGTCTGACATACTGTTTCTGTCTGTTGTTTACTCGCCCTCTCTCCCCACAAACACACACACACACACCAACTCCTGAAATTCTTCCCATCAGGAGCTCAGGCAGCATCTGTCAGCCCGTCCATCACTGTGCTTACAGCCTTCAGACTTTTTATTTTTTCCCTAAAGAAGAGTAGGAGGTAGCTGGCAGACTGAGCAGTCTGACATTTAGGACGCTAACGGATGATAAGAAATTTCAGTAAATGTTTCTAGAATCAACTTTTTTTCATTATATCTATAATATATGAATATATGAATATATGAATATATGAGTGCCATGGAGTTCATCAGGATGGACATTAACTGGACATATGATTCTCCTGTTACGTATATTAGCTCACCTGGTCGAGCGTGGGCCCCGTGCACGGAGGCCGCGTCCCGGCCACAGCGGCCCGGGTTTGAGTGCAACCCGGGGCCCCTCGCTGCACGTCGTCCCCACTCTCTTCCCCCTTTCCTGTCTCTCTCCAGCTGCGCTATCAATTAAAGGCAAAAGGCCAAAAAAAAGAGGCACACACGGCCCTCTCTTTGAAAGGAAATTATTCTCTCAGGTGTTTTTCAATTCTACTCGAATCTAATTTTCTTCCATCTGTGGTAATGGATGGATTTTTGGATCTTCTTTGCCAGGTTGCCTGTTCTTAAAGGCCCCGCACACCCACGCAGGTATTCTCAGTTGTTCTGGCTGATCAGACCTCTGCTCAGGTTGATGGTAGGCAGAGCTCACGTCAGCCAGGTCATCAGATGGGATAAACAGCAGGAGAGTCAGGCAGATGTCAATCAAACAAAGTCTGCACAAACTAATGTGGCCTTGAAAATAGCGACATCACGTGAAAACCACAGACTGAATGAAACATGGACGTAGTCTCTGTGACGTCACCCACAGGTTTCAGGAGCTCCGGCCTTTGCCATCTTGCTCAGTGGCCATGCCCATGATTACGCATCACTTTGAGCCTTAAAACAAGTGAGTGAGTTCTATAAAAATTCACCCCTGCACAGATGTCATGAATGAATGTATGAGGACGTCAACATGTTTATTTCTGCTGTAAAGTTGGCCATTTTAATATGGGGGTCTATGGGGACTGACTCTGACTTTTGGAGCCAGCTTCAAGTGGCCATTTGAGGTACTGCAGTTCTTAGCACTTCCACATTGGCTTCACTTTTCAGCCCCAGAGGTTGCAGCTTGGTGAAAAATGTCTTTAAAAATAGCAGAAGTGGTGACAGATTTTCAGTATCGATGGTCCCTCTATGGAAGCTCTTCACTCCTTCAGCAGCACACTTCAAACACAGATACTCAGATTGCGACTAATAACTTGGTTTCATTGCCGATTCATCTGTTGATTTTTTTTGACTGGTCAATTAGTCATTTAGTCTATAAATGTGAAACAGCTGTCAAAAATCACCCTTCACAATCCCCCAGAAGCTTCAGTTTTAATGGACCAACATTTCCAAAACCCCAACACTTCCCATTTCCAAGTCCTCACACTGGAGAAGCCTTAGCCAGAACATTTTTTTAGCATGTGTGTTAACTCCTGCAAACATATTTCCATCTATAATATAAGATGTTTAGTGTCCTATAGTAGGACTGCTGTGGTTTTATGTCTCATTAATGAGGGAAAAACACATGAATAGTACAAAGGAAGAGAAACATAAGCTTGGTGAGATACGCTCTAATGATATCACTGTCAACTTCGTGGTACCAACACAGACTTCACACTGAACTACGACAAAAAACGGATCATTAATTTTACCTGAAAAACCATCTGCTGCACCAGAACAGTCACTGCTCCTATTCAGTCAGCGAGGGACGAAGACTTATGAAGCACATTCCAATTACTCCTGCAAAAATCTCTCTGTGAAATATGTGTACCGTTTCCTTCCTCGCCAGTGATGTGTGCAGGTGTGCAGACTTTGCAATTATCCTTATTACTAACAAGGCCGAGTCAGAGCGGCGCAAGGAAAAAGAAAGGTAAAAATGAAAACAGGGGTCTGACGTCATCGCGTGCACGCGCTCAAGAAGCCGCTAATGAGGTTCTAGGCCGCAGCGGGGTCATCTGCCTAACGCAAACACACACGGGCTAATGCATGCAAACACGCCTGCAGCCTCTAATCCACCACATGGTTGCTTTCATGTTGCAAAACTTGTAAGACATGACAAAAACTGCACATGAAGAAACCAGGAAAATCCCCCCAAACTCAAAACAAAAGCAAATTAACATTAAAATGACCATTTTAGTGATGTTTATTAGCCAAAATTCAACTCCTATTTTTATTTGAGCCCTATTTTATTGAAGAATTCATGTTATATTACAGTGCAAGGAACTGTAATGTCCTTATTTATTGAAGAAAAACATTTTTCACATTTATTGTATCTCTTGTTTATTCCGCAAGAAGACATAAAATAAATTACGACAACAACATGATCAGAAATCTATATGCATCACTGTCAATATGGAAAATCCAATACTGGTCTCAACTCACAGAATCACAGCACATGGAGCTCAACACCAACAAGAACACACACACACACACACACACACACACACACACACACACACACACACACAAACAAATCCTCCTCAGCTAGTAGTAATACCCTTGTGGCCAACATGCTGGTTAGTTAGTAAGCAGAGCAGAGCGCAGCAGAGAGCTGGTGACATGACAGCTAGCCAACCCGCCTGCAGGCAGCTACACACACACACACACACACACACACACACACACACACACACACATCCTTCAGCTCAGTTGGTTCCCATCCTTCTTATCTGACACATATTTCTGAATCACACACATAAATTTGCTCTTCAGCCTTATTTAGCAATTTGTTTAACAACATGTATGTGCACATGTGCATGTGTGTCGGGGGGGGGGGGGCGTGCATGCGCATATGTGAGTGGGATTGAGGGTACAGTTTACATGACGTCAGCGGTCCATTCATGAACACCCCCCTCCTCCTCCTCCTCCTCCTCCTCCTCTTCACTACGTAGCTGCTAATGCGATACAACGCACCACGTGGGGGTCCTTACCCCCTTTCCCAGCCAATCAGAGCTCAGCGCTTAACGCAGCAGACACAAATACACACACGCTATGGTACACCCCCGCCCATACACACGTGTGCATATGTACACATGTGAAGCTTAGAATGGTGCTCGAGTTTCACATGACATGCTGTGAGTTGAGGCGTATCATGTGTGTGTGTGTGTCTCTCTCTCTCTCTCTCTCTCTCTCTCTCTCTCACACACACACACACACACACACACACTAAGTCATATAATGAGGAAAATCTAAGCAAAATCTTGTTCGAGAGATGACGAGGAGATTATGATGGATGGATGGATGAATGGATAAAAGGTTGGGGAGTAACAGAGCAATGGATGGATGGATGGATGGATGGATGGATGGATGAATGAGGAAGGAGGGACTGAAACATGGATGACTGGCTGGAGGGCTGTCGGGAAAAAGGATGCAAAATGAAAACAGCTCTCATCCCTGTTCACTTGCCTTGTAAACAACCACTGTCTCTAGGCGAGAGAGGCGAGTCTCGAGGGAGGGGAGGAGGGAGAGAGAGGGAGGGAGAGAGAGCGAGAGAGAGATAGCACTGCATCAGGAAAGATATGAAAGACAGAGAGGGGGATAGAGAGAGAGTTGTTATGCCCCCACACACCATGACTCATCTCCAGCAGGAGGAGGGTTGTGTGTGTGTGTGTGTGTGTGTGTGTGTGTGTGTGTGTGTGAGAGAGAGAGAGAGAGAGAGAGTGAGTGTGTGTGCAAGAGTTTGCTGAGAGTTTGAAGAGCATGGTACGTGCATCTGTGCTTGAATATGTGCAAGAAGCACACACAGTCGGTGTGTGCGTACTATTCAAACTTGTGTGTGATGATGCATCCGTGCATGTGTGTGTGCGTGTGTGTGTGTGTGTGTGTGTGATGGTGGGAAGAGAAGTAAGAGGTGGGGGGGGGGGGCTGCTGTCACAACTGGGAACATTTAACAAGTCCCCAGACGATCCCATCTTAATTGATTCAAGGCTCCAGCCAGTTCAGCTTTGCATGTGCCATCAAAAAATTAAAGAAGGGATGTGGATAAACTGCTCCGTTCATTAATGATCAGCACTAAGAGGCAGACATAATATTCTTCAGAGATTCTCTGGGCAATTATAAAGAAAAGGTGGGCACAACGCGCCACTGAAAATCCCACCAGAAGTAAATGCCCCACTTACACCCCATTAATCCTGCTCGCATCCGACTCCCAGCATCTGCATCCACCTGTCAAGCCCCTGCTTTGCTGCTGTTTCTCCAGGTGAGGATGCAACAGCCAAACTCATCCAAACCAGGATGGGTTACAGACAGAGCTCTGACTTTGAGGAGGTAAACAACAGCCACTCCCCCCTCATCTAACGCCAGCTAGATCTGCACAGCAGAAAGCAGGCGGCGGAGGAGGAGGAGGAGGAGAGGGGTGAAGGAGGCAGAGAGGAGTTGCTCTAATTCCTTGATGTGTGTATGTGTGTGGTTGCGTGCTCAGCCTGCCTAAAACCTGTGCTGCCCCCCCTTGATTCCTTCCCCCCTCTTTACTGAGGGAGTGAAGCAACCTGCACATCCTCCGCGGACTGAACGTTTTGTGCTGCTCTCCTCCTCACCATCACGCAACTTCACCTCATATCTGCATGTGTCCATCTATGCATTAGTGTGCGTGCGTGCGTGCGTGTGTGCGTGCGTGTGTGTGTGTGTATTCCAGCATTCGCGTTGGCCCGCAAGTTACAACTCGCATTCCTATCTGCACTGCTGCAAATGACCCTATTTGTTGCAATTAGGCGCAAAAAAATAACCACACTTGGACACTCTCCAACTACCCGCCTCGCGCACTTGATTCCCACCGGGGCGCGTTCACGTTTACGGCACAACATGGCCAAGTTTACCCGGGTAATTTCGCCTCTGTGCGTGCACGGGGGTCTGGCTTCAACACGGGGTTTTTTTGTCTCTCCTTCGCTGCGACACGTAAACCGCGCACCCCCTCCTTGACCCACATGCACCGCTCGGGCTAACGTCGGTGTAAGCGCCCCTGACTGTGACTGACAAGCCCGCTGCAAAAGTGCGTACAGAGCTGCTGCCCTGCTGCTAGCCTAGCACTGGTATAGCACTTGCAGCAGCAGCGGCAGCAGCGAAGTGGACTTCAGAGGTCCTGCAACACTCCCACTTTTAGATTTCACCATTTTCATTAACGTATTAGTGGTATTTTTTTTTATTTTTACCTTGATCGCAGTCAGCTTCGGGTGCAGAGGCGTCCTCAATCCTGGACGGCGGGCGATTCCCAGAGATTAGGAGATCATTGGGAGCCAGGCACATGTAGTTTTACAGTGCAGGGTTTAGCACTAGTTCAGTTTGCCCACTCGGTGCCCTGGCAGGCTGCTAGCAGTGCTGCTAAACAGCCCCGACTCTGGATCCACGTTGGGTGACAGGACCGTCCCTTCCCCTCACTTCCCTTCCCGTCACGGTGCGTGCTGACAGCGCGTCAGCCCTGCGAGGACCGGCCGCCGAGTCCAAATCCGAAATAAAATCCAAAAGTGGCAGCCAGACGAGAGTTGCAGCCGTTTACAAGTCAACAACAACAAACACAGTGGTGCCGCCGCTGGTCCTGCGGCTGCTCACGGTTTAGCAGGCGGCGAGGTGCGCGCAACACACCGCTCACGGGAAAGCATGTCGCATTTTGCAAAAGCAGCCCAAACGTGGTGTCAAAATCCGACTGTTTTCCTCTCCAGTGCCAGCGGTACGGGAGGAGGAGGAGGAGGAGACGGGGAGGCGAGAGGAGGAGGAGGAGGGGTAAAGGTAAAAAAAAAAAAAAAAAAAGAAGAACGAAAAAAAAAAAAGAACGAAAGAAAGAAAAGAAAGAAAGAAAAGGATGCTTTATTTCCAAACGATGAGTCAGAAAAGATTGCGAGCCAGTTTCGCAACGTCCCTCCTTCAGAAATAAAACAGTGAGCTCTCCTCGCCTTCACTTGCTGCCTTGCCTCGCTTCCACTCCTCTACCCGGCGTACGTGCACACCGCTCTGCACAAACGCACAGGCGGGTCTTGTCTTGCAACCTCTCTCCCCCCCCACACACACACACCCCCCTCCCCTCCCCCCCACCCCCGGAAAAAAAAGACAACACAGAGGAAAATCAGCTCTTATCATCAGCTTGAAAACTCTTTTGGCGCCATATTTATGGCGTACTTTCAATTCACTGTTACCGCAAGCAGCACTTCCTTCTCTGAGAAACGCTAGATGACTGCGCCTCGGAGAGGAGAGGACGGGGATTGAACCTTCACCTGCCAGCTCTCTGTCAGCGAGGCTCACTTTGTGGCACAAAGTGTTCAAATGGGACGTAAAAAAGCTGCATCCGGGGACGGCAAGCGGTTATTACCAACAGCCACCAGTTTAGAATAAATTATTTCTGGAAATTAATAGACTTATTCATGGCTGGAGGACACAGCCATGCAAAGCACAGTGCTATTAGCTTTCAAAGATGTGTGGAAACTTGAACATTTATTTTAGCTACAGCAAATTAAAAAGTGAAATTTTCTGAAAAATGATGGCTTCATGTTCAAAGGTGAACCACAGCCAAACTATCCCCCGTTTCTTATGTCATGTGACCAGACTCCTCTCTGCAGGAAGAATTATGTAAGAGTCCAAACTCATCCACAGGTTTCAGCTCAGAGCACTCCTTCAATATCAATCTCAACTCGTCCATCGGCTTTGAAACGCAACACTTAATTCTCACAATTGCCAATAACTGCTGTCAAAATAAGTGGCAGAGGCAGCTTCAGTCCAAAGTGAAGGCCTGTAGTTGCACTTTACAGTAAGTGATAATATCTCTGCACCAGTGATTGATTAGCTCACAGCGATCCAAAGGGAATGGCTGGCAAGTAAATTACCTTCCTTCACATTTTCTCTAAAATCTATATTTAAAAGGGGTGGAGGGTGTTTGATCAATGTGTAATCTACTACCATCCACTGTCTCTAAATCCTCTGTTGTCAAGCAGGACTGCATGTCCCTCGACTTTTCTCCACAGTCTGACATTTGCAGGGCAAATTTAAGTCCCCATAAACAAATCCGTCCTCGTTCCCCATGAAAGCTGCCCGTCTCACTGAGTATGTGCGGCTTTTAACTCCGCGTCCCCGCAGTGACAGGCAGCACAGCAGATCATCTCTGCTTGCTGTAATTCATCTTCGCTCAGCTTTTTCTCTATCTGAAATGTCTGGTCAATACGCATAGACGCAGAGCCAGGAGGCACACGAAAATTAAGGTCAGTCACTGAGCAAATGGGACGATTCTGCTTGTATCAAACGCACGCTTACACAAAACCACTCGCGCATGGGTGAGGATGTCAGGTGTACCAACGCTCACGTCAGCTGTATCAGGTGTCCCTCAGAAAGCAGAGAGAGAGGGGGGAGAGAGAGAGAGAGAGAGAGAGAGGAAAACAGGGTGTGATGCTGTTTTGCACAAAGTGAAATGAGGCACTGAAGGACACAGAGGAGGGATTTCTCTGGCACACATTCAAATGCAACAGCAGCATCCCACAGTTTGTCCTCCCCTCCCTCTCCTCCACATATCACAGGTAGGTAGGCCAGCGTCCCCTGAGGAAACAGCCCGTGACCCTCTCCGTGGTCGTTTTGAGTGTAATTCAATTTCCTGTCTGATGAGATGCACACATTGTTTATTCAGGAAGCACATCCACCCAGATCTGGGTCAAATAGTAATTGTAGTTTGTTTAATCTGCTGGGTGCACCAGATGGGTGGGGTTTACAGCTGCAGAGCATTTCCGATGGTTATCGATGTGCGGTTAAAGGTGCTGCATGTAGCACATCATGAAATCTATCAATTTTAAGACATTAGTATTAATAACTAATGAGTCCGACACAGTAAATGGACTTTATTCATAAGACAGCACCATCACAAGCCGTAGCCTCAGAAATGACCACAACGTTGGGTCAACACCCATCTGAGAGTGAGTCTCCACAAAAAGTTCATATTTTCAGTTAAAGGCAATAGGATTTATTGGTTGGTTATAACTAAATTACATACATGATGTCATCTACATACCAGAAATGTCCAATAATCTTGGCAGTTCAGCTCCTCAGTGAGTGTATTTGAAGGTGGTTCAAATCTCCCTCGGCCCGTTGGTGCCGCATTTCAACGCTGATCAGCTGCCATCGCTGAAGAGTATTCAGTCATTTTTTATCAGTTTCTGGGGGAGAGGTGGTGTATTTGTCGAAGTCAAATAAGACACACGGTATCACCTGAACGCATAACGCTGTATTTGTGTAAGAGGAAGTTTGTTTGCAAATGATTTAATTCGCATTTTATTTACATTTTACACAGAGTACCAGCCTTTTGGGAGTCTGGGTTGTACTTACGCTTAAGTTGAACTAGCAATACACTAAAAACCTAAGAAGTAATGACTAAATATAGCTGTCAATTAAATGTAGTGAGGTAAAAAGCACAGTGGTAGAGGTATTTAGTAGTACAACATGTAAATACTTCAGGTACCTTCAGTACTGCTACTTTAAAACTGTGCTTAAGTAGCTACGGTAGTTATAGTAGTTGCTTTTCACCTCTTAAATCATATGATGTTAGCAAGTTTTACTCGCTGACCTGGTATTTCACAACAGATTAAGACATGTATGATACAGATATTTATAATATATCTCTTCACAGTTAGCTAGCGGTTTATGTTACCTTCTACCTAAAGTTAACTGCTATCTTTTAGCTATTGTGCTACAATAATTGAGCTAGGCTAACGTTAGCTTGAAAACATTAGCCTAGCTTGCAGGTGGTATAAAGGTTGAAGCTGTTCAGGCTATTTTACACACAAGCTTTTTTAAGTCAAGCCGAAGCGAACAAATGTACCTTCAAAACACAGATGGACATTTAATTTTCACAGACATTAACAAGATAAATGATAATTAGCTCATGGTTACAGTAAGTAGCAGACTGTGCAGTGATGCTTTGACAGGTTTGATCTGATGCTTTCTTACACAACAGGCCGCTAAAGGCGCAGAAAAACAGAACAGATATGCCCAAATATTTAGCATGTTCAGTATCTTTTCACACTGCTGTATGTTCCACAGTTTGGAGACACATATTCTTTTCACATCCCGTCTCTTGAAACAGGTGCTTGGCCATTTAATGTAATGCTCTACATACAATGCAGAGTAAAATTGGCTTTGACCATTCCAACCTCAACTGTAACCTCAAATCTACACTGAGGTACTATACAATTGATTTTCTACCAAAGAAAACCAGAGTCTTACCAATAAAACATCATGATTCAGTGTCCTATATGAGTCTATGGCACATTTTTAGCCCAGCAACACTTTGACTAGTCACAGCAGGGGAAGCACAGGTGTTACTAATAACACTAAGGAGGCCTCAGTTGTGTTTAAGTGTTCCAGTAATCCATGACAGTCATAGACAGTGACCGAGTACATTTACTTTTTAATCAACACTTACTTTAGTTACTGGTTACTTTTCAGTTCAAGTCTACTTAAAATAGGCGTTTACTTCATAAAATACGACACTATTATTACAGATTAAAGTACCCAACGCTATTTGAAGTATATGCATGTAAAGTCGCCCAGACCCAGACCCCAAACCATGTACCATTTATTAAATGACCAATACCACAACAAAAAACTGTACTTCTTAGTTATTTCATAGTCCACCGCGTACCATGGCAAAAGTGAAACAACACCATCTTTCCAAAGCATGTCGGCCCCTTATCTTTGATTCGAAGACGGTGGCAGAGCTGTGTCAAAAAGCACAAAGAGGACAAATACTAAATTTGTGATTCCCTTCACGTTTAATTTTCTTCATCACCCTGGGACTTTGCAGTCTGTTTGGTTTAAAGTATTTCAGTCAAGTTAATTAGTTTCAAACATTTTTGTCTTTTTCTTCTTTTGTTACTCACGGGACATAAAGTCTTCAATAAAATATGTCAGTGTAGCTTACTGGTAACATCAATCATGATCACTCTCCCACCACCACTAGCAACAACACACATAGACGCACGCACAGAATCAGCCAGCATTACACCATTTTTCCATGACATAGGTTGCATTGGATTTTCATAACCACAAATAAGATCAATATGTGAACACAGAGATGACAGTGTTCATCTAGAGTGCGGTGGTGTTACAATGGAGTGGGTGTAACGAAAGGATACGACTGACTGCGGAGATGCATGCTCTGCACCGTGGCCCCAATATCCATGTCAACTGCAATTAGGCCAATAGACGGGTATATATCCTCATTTTTTAAACGATGGGTCAGGATTCAGGACCTGAAATAGCTGGCAGGCCCTGCTGCTCCGGCATCTATACATGTCAAGAGCACTAGTTTTAATTAGTCTGGGTCCCAGGGTGACAGACTACATTTATCACTTGGGTCCCAAGCCTAAAAATCTGAAACACCCCCTCCTTTATGGGAAGCTAAAGTCAACGCAAAGCCAAGTGTAGCCTAAATGTGATAACCCTGCTCCAAACTACAATGCACTTTCCAGCAAGTTTCAGAGGTGCTCTTCCTGCTTTGGTCATATATGAAATCAGAAATCATTATTTCGCTAGACTCAGCCTCTAGGTGGCTAATGAGCTCGTTTCCCTGCTTTACCTCCTACATGCTCATGCTCACATCTAAAATGGCTGCAGGGTGCAATCATAATTTAACATTAGGCTTTACATATATGATATTGAGCAGGGGAATAAAGCTATTGCAGCCAAAAGGTTTGCATTTCCTCCTGAGTAATTTTACCACGATTAGCCTTCTATGACTGCTGAAATGGTTTAGACAGCTTGTGTAAAATGAAGAGGCGTATATTTGACAGCTTATATTTTGACCTTTATTAAACAAGAAGTCTCCAGAGATTGAAATTCTACACAGATCAACATAAAATCAGCATTGGCAGAGGGAAGAAGAGTAAGGGAAAGAGAAAAACATAAAAGGCATCCAAACACATTAAAAATACAGGTCCATTAGATGTCCTTGACTTTGACAGCGTCTGATTTTCTTGCGCACATCATCCCCCAGTGTGAGTTGTTTTGATGTTTAGAGATAAAATATAAATTCAGTGTGATCAAGGAACAGCTTGTTTCAAAATGCGGCAAATGTATATGTATTCATCTGACATGAGCGTGGCTGCAAACAGGAAATCGCATTAACAGGAACAATGGAAAGTTTGGAGCAGGAAGTACGATGTAATATGTTTGACTGGTTTCAGTAATAATGTGTGGTTCAGTTAGACCAGCGAGCAGGTTTAAAGGTGTATCCTGCTTTCCAAAACTGTTCCAAATTTCCGTCAGAAAATTAAAAATCAATGCATCTGTGAAACAAACATGACTGAGAATTTGGATTTATAGATTGAAATGGACAGGGCAAGGTGGGCGAATTTAGCTTTGTATGCTCTGCTGGAAGACAACTTGTGAAAATAGTTTGCTTAATTGTACGTGCAAAGTCTGACAGACTGTTGGATCAACCAATCAGTTTGACTTGCAGGTCAGCAGTTTCGGTTTGGGAGTTGATTTTCAACCTATTTCTCATTATTTGGTTGTTTATTAGCTGTTTATTTACATTACAAATTGCCATGGGATGTGCACGCACGCCAGCCACAGCCTGCTCAGTCTGCTGCTGCCTGCCGAGCAATACAGAAGTACCCACCGCCGCACCACCAGACCGCAGAGCAGCTTCTTTCAATTCATCCTCCACACTCCAGCATGAAAAATATTTTTATGACTTGTCATCTATTCATCCATTTGCTTTACAGTTTGACTTGTGTTGTACGACCCTGTGTACCTTGCACGATTTAACAGTGGGTTCACAAAGACGTTTACGTGTATCTGCACAGAAGTAAAATTCCACCTTGAGGTTTGGTTAAGTTTAGCCACAAAGACGACTTCATTAGGGTTGGGGAAAGATCGTGGTTTGGGTTAAAATAACTACTTGGTGAAGGTTATGGAGCAATTGTGGCAAATGTTCTTCCTTCGCTCCCGACAGGCAAAAGTATAATCCCTTCAGCCAATAGAAGGTCAGCTGCTAAAGCACACCATTCAGTTTACCTTCAAAATGTGCACAGAGGAAAAAAATCAGTAAATCAGATGGAGTTGAAAGCCAACTACTCCTAAGTTAAAGCATGAAATTGAGCAGAAATTCAGCGGTTCATCTTTTGAAGGAACCCACTGAAGGTTGACTCTGCATTCAGTGATTTACACCCTGCAGTATCCAGATATACACATCTAATTATCTCCTACGCCCCCGAACAGGTTTATAATGATCTTTAACAACCTTCTTTCATGCCCGTCCCACTCTCCTCGCAGTAACCTTGATATAGACACTTTACAGGGTGGGTTAATCCTTTCGCACTGGCACTGCCCCAGGACTCCGGCTGAAAGGGCTACCTGTTGTCTGTGTGTTTCCCAATTATAGTTTTCTCCTGAGTAAGCACGCATTAGGTGACTCATCAAGAACGGCTGTCTGCCAGAGCTGGCTAGAACGCAGTGTATTATTTCAGCATCAGTGTATATTTCAGGCTGAGTGAGAGGGGGAGAGCGAGGCCATAAACTTAATGGGTTAGTTCACTCAATAAAGCGGTGACTTGTATGACTTGGAAGCTGCCCAAAGTATAACATACTCAGAAGTGCCACCGGTGGTTTTTCTGGGGGAATTTGAGAGGAGGGGAAAGTGGCTTTTTATGTGTGCTCACTTGTGTGTTTTCTTGTCTTTCTAGGACTGAGTCACGGGGGAAGAAAATGTCTGAGGGGAGAACATTTTAAGGGCTGAACTTCTTGTGGAAGATGACAGAAAGATATTGTGATTTTATTCTCTCGGTCACTGTGCAGGCTGTTTTTAGGGGTACTATTAGAATTTTTGAGCTTGTCATGAAGGTCCTCTTCATTATTAATATTTTGTAGCATTGGCATGTTGTAGCACAGTTGGTTTACAGGACCGGTAAAAGATATAAGGCTCAAACTTGAAGGGTTTTTATTGAAGTTGTTGTGTTTTGGAGGTACTGTGGCCGTCTCTCAGCTGGAACTGATGGTGGGACACTCCCATAAAGACAAGCACATCCAGGTTACATCTTAGATTACTGCACAGTGTTTGTGTTCACATCACTCACCTTCAGGGTGTTCAGTCTCAAAGAGTCCTGAGGCTCCATCCAAGCACCCGCTTAAAGGTTCTGGGAGATACCATGTGGTAATTAGTGTAGGGGGTGTTAGTGTGCTTAAATCCGCTGCTCAGGTTTTCTGTGATTTTATTGCCATATGAAACATAAATTAAGATCATACAGACCAGGTGACATTACTTTAGGATAGATGTTTCTTGTGTTTTGTATAGTTGGATGTTGGGTGAGGAGCAGGTTTCCCCAAACTGTGGTCTGGTCGAGGTCGTTGCCAGTGGCAGGACATACAAAGCAGCCCGTCAGGCGGTGCTGCGGTCAGGACCACATGCTGCCTCTGGTTCACAGAATTTTTCATGGAGAGATGCTGTTGTTGTTGCTAACAAACAGCTGGTTGTTCTACGCCTGACCTCTGCCCCCAGCTTCCTGCTTTTAAAGCCTGGCCGCTAACAGAGCTGCATTGGATGTGTTCGTGAACAATTTGATGTTGTTATCATCTGTAGTGTTAAAACTGTTAATTTTTTTTCCAGATTATTGCCTCAGATTTTTAATTACATAACTATTTTTAAAAATTGATGTAGTTTAGTGGCTGATGACCGATGCATAATGCTTAAATGACAATTTATCTAACTCTGTTATTGCCTGCACTGTCTGTGTTTGACAGAGATGTGTGAAGGAAAAATAAAGTTTCTGTTCACTTTGCAGCAGCATTTATCAGCAGACAGCAGCAGCTCCTTGTTTCTAAGAGAGGACAGAGATTTGTAAACTTACATAAATAAATAAAAAATGAATAAACAATGTTTTTGCACACGGTAGCGCCCAGCAGCATCTCTTTGCTTTTGGCCCCAGTGAACATTTATTTAAGACTAATGCGTTTTTCACTTGAACACAGAAAAATATTTGAAAATCCAAAAAACGTCCATCGTCATTGACGTGCCTGCAGACATTTTGATTAATCTGCCGACAGATTATCAGTCTGCCACGATAATGTTTACTTGTGTGGACCCCAGGAAGAGTATTTGCTGCTTGGTAATGGCTAATGGGATCCAAATAAATAAATAGTGTGCAGGGGGAAGATTCAGGCAGCGTCATGTCTGTCTTGTCTGTGGGAAGAAGTTTTGTAACCGCTTATGGTAAACTGACACTGGAAACTACAAAGCTCAGAGCTCCAATGGAAAAAAGGACGAAGCTGAAACATTCATGAGATGTTTAAAAGTCAGTGAAGGAAAAACCAACAGAATTCTTAATTGAGTTATTCTTAGAAAAAAGCCAGCAGAACCACTCGCGGCTGTAGTCTGACTGATTCATCGTGAGGCGCTTTAATTTCCCTTGTTTTGAAAGTGAAATCAGATTTTGTTGTTAACCTCGAGGAAGCAAAGCTGAAATTGATCCTTTTTGTGTGAGAGCAACAAGTGACTTTGGTGTTCAGACAGTCACTCAGATGCATCTCAGTCTTCACTGAAGCTGTCAGGCTCCACATTAAAGCAGCTCCTGTCTGGATCCGCTCAGACGTTATTTCATCTCTGCATGTTCAACAGTTGTCCCAACCTGCTCAGTCTTTCTTCTGGCTGCGTCGCCGCCGTGCCTTCACTCCCACCGTGAGACCAAATTTCAGGTGTTTCTCAAGATATTTTAGAAAAAGATGCACTGTTTTCAAATGCCTTAACATAGTCCATTTTAGGGGGTTTTCTTAAGCTGTGTGTGTGTGTGTTTAACCGCTTGAAGACCTATTAAAGGTGGGTGAGTCATTTATGATGCCATGACACGACCCCTCCCCTTCCATTTGTCCGCTGCACGAGCATGACGGCGCCTGTTGCTGATTGGTTGGCGTTGAAGCACACGTATCATTTTCACTTTTTGAATAATCTTCTCCATCAAACGTGTGTGGACTTGGTCATTTCAGTTTCCTTTCTGCCAGTTTAAAATATAAATAAGGCTTCAGCTGACCTCCTCTTCTTCATTATTTATTTTCTGCGCAGAGTATTAAGCTAACAGCTAATGGGACTTTTGTTAATATTTCATTCCTTCAGTTTAAAGCGAAGTGAATTCAGTTTGAGTTCACAGCAAATCACAGAGTCCAAGTCCTTCACTCTGTTCCTCCTACACGCATTTGGCTGTTCTAATGACGGTCTGAAGACATTTTGAAAGACATTCGTTTAATCAGTTTTTACTCTGCTGCGGAAACAAGCAGTGAGCTGATCTGTCTGTCTGTCTGTCTGTCTGTCTGTCTGACTTCATGTTGGCGTGCCTTCCTCTGGAATCCCTCTGCATATCAATGACTTCATGTAAAAAAAAAAAAGCCCCAAATCCCCTGCTCTGCTGTGTGTGCGTGTGTGTGTGTTTTTGTGTGTGTGTGTGTGTGTGTGTGTGTGTGTGTGTGTGATTGTGCATATCTCTGAGCCTGAATGACTATCCGTAAGCCTCTTTACATAGACTGGAGGTTAAAAGTCCGGTGTTCCCCTCTGATCATATTCCTGGCAGGCTGGTCAAGTGCAGAGAGACAGACATGTTGCTCAAGTGAGAAGAAGGCAAAAATTAGTGTGTCTAAAGTGTGTCTGTGTCTGTGTGTGTGTGTGTGCGTGTGTGTGCCGCAGACATTTCACTACCTGCTCTGTGAATTTTATACCTTCTGGCAAAGCAAGAAACACAAACATATCAAGCTGGAGGGGGAAGCAGGAGACTGAGAAGTCTGAGGCTGAGTTAGCCCACCTGCAGTCTCCTGTTCGCCGATGTTGCTCTGTGGCCAAAGGCAGTGAGGTGCTGCTGCTTCAATTTTAACAGACTGCAACTTCCAAACGGGTCTTTTTCACAGCAGACATGTCATAGTAAGCACAGAACAGGTGTAATGAATGACATTAATGATAGCTGCATTCCATTAAAGTCAGCCTGTTCCAGTGTCCAGGTATTGTACAGAAAATTATACAGAAAAACTATTTTGTTTCTTATCAAAAAATCATACTCAAAGCAAACTTTAAGACCAGTAAGGACCGTCAGTACAGGAGATATTTCAGGCCAGCTGTAGCTCTCAGCTCCACCGCTGAGCGGCGCTGTTTGAAACACGCTGACCTGATAAACAACTTCCGGGACCCGCTTCGCAAACAGGAAGTTATCTTTGTTGACCCGGTCGGAGAAGAGCAAGATGTCTGCCCTGGACGTGGATGAGTTTATCCAACAAAACAGAGGTCTGGCCGACCAGGTAGAAACGTTTCGAGGTTACTGGGAGAGTGAAAAACACTGGCAGGCCAGGAGGGAGTTCATCCTGCGGAACATAAGCGACTTCCAGCTGCCGCAACAGGACCGCCTGCTCTCCCTGTCCATGGTCTGGGCCAACAACGTCTTCCTCGGCTGTCGGTACGTAAACACAACGTGTTTTCGTGGCTGTCACGGTTTAGTTCATGTGCGCCCTTGTCGGGAAGGTATTTGTGTTGATTTTTTACCTGAGCTCTAGCTCATAAAACCGCTCTACAGCCGCTAAACCTCCGTTAGCGCGGGGTGTTTAACTCCTTTGTTTAAGTTTACCGTAGATGTATGTACCAAACGTATCAATTAGTCCTCCTAATTGAAGCGCGTGCTCGTCTCAACGTTAAACATACTGTTTGACACTGCTTCTGATCAGTCTTTGTGCACTTTTGTCCAAGAGTGTTTTCGGTTCCATGAACTTCTTCGTCTCCGTTTAAACTCACAGTGAGCTCACTGCTGCCCCCTGTGTTGCAAAACGACAAACACACTCAGGCTGCAGTTGCGTTGTGGCTGTAGCTGATGAAGCGCTAATGAGCCCCCTGTTTAAATCAAGGCTGTCTGTGCCTGACATGAAGCCAGTGGGAGCATCAGTTGCCTATTAGTTGAGGTTTCTTTTCTCAGAGCCAAACTGAACCTGGATCTGTGATACCAGTGCTGATAATGGAGGGTTTAAACTTCAAAGCGCAGTCTGATTTCAGGCTGCAAAGTGCTTCAGTAATTTTCACAATCATTGTATGAGGGCCTGACGGATAGGTCTGAGCGCTGCCAGCATGTTCTGTTTTAGAAATTCATTAACGGTAAATCAGCCGATTGATATGTTTATAAATGCATTACAAAGACAAGATGAAGATGAGATGTGCTACTGCTGAAAATAAGCCTGTCAGTGCTCTCTGCTGGACAAACTATGCAGCAGGAATGCTGAAACATATTTTTGCATTTCTATTTATTTCTCTGTCGACACTAATATATCTACAAAAGCTGATCCCATTGTTTTTAGTTACATTTTTTACTTTTTCAATGAACATAGCGATTTAGGGTTGCAGCTAATTATTGTTTTCATTATTAACTTATCAGTTAAACGTCAAATCACAATATTTTGAATTTACAAGCGAAACTCTTAGAAATATGAACCACAGATGGATGGTGAGTATTTGTGGGTCCTAACATTGACAGATCATTTGTCTTCGCTGACGACAGGTACAGCACAGAGCTCCTGGACAAAGTGAAGGACATGGCTGAAGGCATCGAGGTGGAGGATGCACCGGTCTTCAAGACCAGAGACGAGATCATGAAGAAGCAACAGGTACGTCTGTGAGCGCACACACACACACACACGCGCATACACACAGATTTATTGACTGATAAAATCGTTCATGTTTGCCTCTCTCCTCGGTCACAGGGTCGATGACCGGCTCAGTTGTCATCCTTCTGGTTGTGTCGGATCAAGACTGAAGCCTGTTATGTGCATCCAGGCTTTGTTTGTAACAAGTCGGACCAGATGTCACGTGGTTTTCCAATCCTGAACTGTTCCTCAAGGATGTGAGGAGAGTAAAAACCTTTTTATCAAAAGCAGAGAGACTGTGTTGTACAGAGACGAGATGTTTTTATCAGTGTTGGAGCGTCACCTCATCCACTTTTACGTCATTGTTGTACTTGTTTTTTTATAGCGTACTCATCATTTGTAATGCTGTTTTTTTTATAAATCCACATTAAAGATGACACAGGAGCTAATGTTCCTTCCTGAAGCACAACAAACCAAATGTGTTTTCTTCTCATTACTGATGTAAAAACAGATTGAAAGGTGGAGCTGAGTGAAGCTGCACCACCTCAAAGCTCTGTAACACAACGTCCAGCCGATTGATCGATGGCTGTGCCAAAGTGGAGCAAACCTTCCTGTCGTTTTCTCAGTTTAGGGTTGTTTTTGCACCTTTAACTCAGTCTTCAGATTTTCCTTTTAAAATGAGTCTCACCCTTTCAGAGCACAAACCAAACCTGAATCATGAACAGAGAAAATGGTGTTTTCTCAAATCTGAAGGGTGTCATGATGGTGGGACTGTACTGCACTGCTGGAACCAGCAATGTGGCCATGAAACCAGATTACAGGTTGTTTTAGCAATAAATCACGTTGCTGTGAACAATTGTTGACAGGCAGAACTCTTTAATTACTCAGTCTCATAGTTTCACCCACCATAGTGAGCGTTACGACATAATGAAGGCCGTTTTTAGCAAGAACAAAAGGGAAACGACTGTCTCAAAGTCTGAAAAATGTGTTTTATTATGTTTATACAGCATATTGTTATAAGTATACATTTTTTTTTGTTTAATTCACAAAATTTTATAACATATCCCTTCTGCTTTTTAGGTGAAATAAGTCACTAACCACAATATGACCGTTGCTGTCTCAGAAAAGAGTAACTTGTTTGAAGATGACCGTCTTCCATGGATTATTTAGCTGGAGTCGGGCAGGGTTTAGTCATGATTTACGCTCAAGTCGTGATTTATGCTCAAGAGATCTTTTAGTTGGGTATCACATACAAATAAAATAGGAGACAAACGCAGGCATGAAAACAACTTAAGCCTTTTGGGGAAAACAGCTGATGTGTCACCGCAGGCGTCTTCTCTGCAGCGGTCAATCCTCTTTCCACTGCTCTCATTTAGCTCAAATAAAAGCAGAAGCACTGGACTGCACGGCTTTTATCCTCCGCTCGTTTGTTCATTTGTACGTCGGCTGCGTCATTTTAAGAGGAAGGATCAAAAGCTTTGACACTTCATCCACGCTCACGCGTCACAGGCAGCACAGCATTATGAAGCGGCGTTAGGAAACTTAACCTTTGAACGCAGCTCTGCATTTCTCTTCTGTTCTGAGAGTTAAATGATGAACTGACAAAGGAGCATCACAGAAGACAGAGGAGCACATGAAGTAGAAGAAAACACCCACCGTCTTATCTTCCATGTGGATTCTAGTTGCTTAAACTTTCACAGGTTTCTACTTTCTACCTCCGTCCCCCATTAGCCACGAATGAACCATTAAATCATCTTTAAGTACGAGCACGGCTGACTCCTGAGCTCAGGGGCTCCTGAGCACTTCACAAGGGATGACCTGCGAAAAAAGGCCGACCTCCTCAGCCCAAATTTAAACGCTGATTGAAATTAATACTGTATTTCCTCGCTTCAGCCGGGATTCCCCCAGTCCAGGTTCATCCCGTCCCATCCTGGTGTTAATATTTACCTTCTCGCAGCGCTCTCTCTCACATCATCTTCTACCTCGGAGCAGAAGTGATTATAATAAAAGCTCAGAGCTGCCTAGCCAGGAGTCATGATTCATCTGCGCGACGGAGACTTGGCGCTGGTGCAGCCTGTGACGTCCGTGAGCCCAAACCTACGGTGTCTCTTGAAATAACAGAGATGCGCTGGAACAGATTGGTGATTTTTCTTTATCAGCTGCCTCTGCTTCTGCGGCTGACTCGAAGAATAACGACAACACCGACTCCGAAAGCATCTTTCTCGGCGCTTACTCTTCCACGACATTCAAAATATGCTGATTTGGTCATCAAGCTGCCCTTTCCAAACAGCCAAGTTGTGTGCACACCAGCAGACATTACAAAAAAAAAAAAGAAAAAAAAAGAGGAGGAAAATTTCCATAAGGAAAAAAAAAAATCTGTAAAACTCAAACACTAACAGCATCAATCCAACAAAGATATATTACAAATTCTGTTAGCAATAACTTATTTCATGCAATAAAAAAAGTAAAATTAAGGACAAGAAACCCAAATAAAAGATTGATTTTCCCTCCCTGGTTTTCCTCAAATGTGTTGGCAAGCAAGTTAATGTCCGTTCGGGTTTGGTTGTTTTATTCTTACTTTTTTTCAGGGTGGCACTTGAGTTCTTCTGATATAGTTGCTGTTTTTTTTTCTTGATGAGGTAAAAATGAAAGACTGAAGTACTGGGATGATGAAGAGAGGGCGATGGAGAGGAGGGAGCATCGAGCGGGGGAAGCTCAGACGTCCACCCAGCTCTGCTCCACGATGGCCGTCACCCTCTTCTCGTACTCCCTCTTGTTTTCCTGATAGAGCTGTGCGGCCTGGCTGTTGGCCGGGCTGTTGGGGTTTGGCTCGTCCAGCAACGACTGTGGAAAAAGTGACACAAGTGAACAAAAATTCCTGCCGTTTCACCAGCATTGGATCACCATCGGGGACTGGGACGGAATACTGAACCTGTGTGCAAAGCATGCAGCAAAACGTCACAAACACACTGTCCAGGAACACTTTCACTCTGAGATCTGATTCCCCTCCCTTGGGAACAGAAAACGTAGGCGCGGCATCGGCTCGTTTTGAATTTACACATAAAAGGGAAAAAAAAACCTGAAACATCGTCTGATCTGCTAATCTCACATCCACCGAAATTAATCACATCTACAAAATGTAGGTGGCAGATAGATTTCTGCACAGTGTGTTCGCTGGAAAAGATTTCTCTAACTTATCCTCATGAGAATTTAAGCTGCATCGAATGACACAGACGTGAATCGAAGGCAGCGCAGAGCAAGTAAAATATCACCATGTTCGATAAAAAGGTGACGCTGGTGGATGCTGAATGGCCCGCGTGAACGCTTTAAGTGTGCTTTGTGTAAAGACCAACCTGGATGGAGGTGAGTATGGACGACACATCGTACGTGGGGCTCCAGCGGTTCTGAAGGATGTCTAAACATATACTGCCATCTGCGTAAACTAGGAAACACAGAGACGACACAGTCAAGCCTCAGAGGACAGATTTCACATCGCAACCTCGGTCGTCACGTCTCAGAGCGTCACACAGATAAATGACTCCACGTTATGATTTCTTCAGGCAAATCACACACAAATCTGCCCTGTTGTCACACAGTTAACTGCAGCACTGTGGAAAAACACTGCAGATAAAACACTCAGTCCAGAGGAACTTCAATCCAAACCAAATGGAACACCTTTTCATGTTGGCTGCACAAACACAAAAAGAATCGACTTCATGTGGAGTCTGCTGCCAGCCTCGCTGATTTATCCGGTTAAATTCATTTCAATTATGGGCTGGGAGAGGAGATGAATGGGAGGAAGCTGCTTGAATGAGGCGGAAAGGACAACTTGAAACCTTGAGATAATGGAGGCACAAACTGTGCAACAAGGGCTGCAATGATGTAAACTGTAGATGCTGGTTATGAATCAAGAGAGGGCAGACGTTTATTCCTATTTTCAAACGCACGGCTGGATCGGGTGCGTCGCACTTACCATTAGGGTGAAACATTCTGGAGACAAACCGAACTGTGGGAGGCTTGTTTGGGTACTCCTCAGAAAACTCTATCAGAAGCTTAAACGTTCCTGCAGAGAGTCGAGGGGAGAGCGGGGAGGGCGAGAGACAGAGAGAACAACAGAGAGAGAGAGAGAGAGAGAGAGAGAGCGTGAGCGGCGCACACCAGTAACTTGTGAGGCGAATACAGATGTGAAGGATCGAGGGGGTCAGAGAGAGCGAGAGAAGCAATCACGTTACTAAAAATCCGGCCGGCGCGACGAGAAAGAGAAGCTCATCTTTCACTGAGGCAGAGGTGTCGACTCTGCAGGCTAAAAGGGGAATAAAGGAGGGCGACGGCTAAAAAGACAAAACAATAAACCCTGAGCGAGCACTTCTCTTCCTGAGCCCGGTCACAATTACAAGGAAAGGAGAAAAGTGTGTGTGTGTGCGTGCAGGAGAGTGTACGCGTCTGTGGTACTGCGTGTGTTACACAGCAGAACTGCACGTTTGTTACCTGAACTACTCTTACAAATGTTCAGTTACTACAAAAGTCGATGCATACGTTCTGTATTTGGACAGCGAAGCACTTTCTGTTGTGACTAGAGGAACGGTTGATGCTAGACCATTCAAAACGATCATTTATGGCCTTTTGTGATGCTACAATGTCGCTATTTCAAGCTACAAATTTAAGCTGTTACAGTTAATAAACTCACAGCAGACTGTAATAAGAAACAATAGTAAGAGTACAGTGTGATGTGAGGGCGCATTCAGACCGAAACAACGCAGCGGGTCCAGCGGCCAATCACGTGCATGCGAGGGCCGATTATCTTTAAACATGAATGCAGTATTTCCACTGTTTATCAGGACATCAACACAATGACAGATGATTACTGCGCTGATCATTTTTTAAAATCCTGAGTCTCATTATGAGCCTCTGCTCAGTGTATACATGCGAGGCCCGTTAAACAGCCTGAAAGCTGACAGGCAGCTCTTTAAACTCCTCAGCTTCATTACAAATTGAATGGCTTTGTCTATAAAGCCATAACCGAAAAATGTCTCAGTCTGCATATTTACAAACTGCACTGTGAGTTCATTAAACAGCTCATTACAGAAACTATTTAAAACACTTCTCAAACTCTCTCTCACACAGCCGTTTGTTATATTTTTAGCTCTATAGCTGCTTTGTGGGAACGTTTGTGAGTTTCTGTAATTGATTGCTCGGGCGTGTAACTCTCCAACACTTTGTCATACGTTAACAACACACTGCCCCGAAGGCTGTAATAGATGGATTGAATGATGCAACGCTACAATAGTAAGAACGCAGAGGAAAGTTGAAGCGAATCCAGAGCTGGGATAAATGTGCTCCCACTGAGCCCGGACTTTATGGACGAGATAAATCAAAATGGAGAACTTACCATCTTCAAACGGTGTTCCCACAGGCCTGCAGGAGGCAGAGAGAGAGCAATGAAATTATTTCCAAACTCCAAACATCCCCAGTGCTACCAACAAGGCCTTAGCTTGTAGAAGAAAAAACACAACCATTAGCATCTACCCTTGAAGGACTTGCTCTGCACAGACACCAGAGGCTGTATTTACTCAGCTACTCACATTCACACAGTCTGTGTAAAGGGGCCAATTAAATCAGCCGCCTACGCGTTTTACATTTCTGGCAGCTTCCCCTTTGACTCTGAATTAGGTGAGGAACTATTAGCAAGTCTATTTCTATTTTAAACCCGAGTGTGTCGCTCTGGTTTGTTTGTGCTGCACCCCGCTGCTGCGCCTTGACTTTTCAGTCACACTCTGATCTTGCTTTCGATCTACGTGTGTTCTTGACGTTTTAATATGTTTTCGCTTCGGCTTTTGAATTTCATACCACCGGGATGCTTTCTGAAAACTGAAGAGTTTTTTTTATAAAAGCACGCTTCTTCTTTCAATTGCATTTCAAATTGTGAACCAGGAGAGATTACAAATTTGAAAAAAAAGGGTATTTGGTTTGGTCTTCATCAATACTTTTCCTTCTTCCAGCCCTTACTTGACCCCATCCACACGAGCCCTAACAGTGTCTCCCAGTCGGTTCTTCCATCAAACACCCACTGAGTCTCTACATGCTGATTTTCTAGACTGTTCTGTGCCACAATCAGGGCTGTAATCAGAAATATTATAATATTGCGGAGGGGTGGGTGGGTCGGGGGAATCTGTGCATCACAATCACAGTGGCACAGTAAAGACAGCAGGGCGGAGCTGGATTTAGAGGATGACTCACCCAAAAATAACAGCGTTCCAAAGCATGATGTTGTTCTCTGATGGTGCTCCACTCACACCGGTGGGAGGATCTTCTTGAAGTCTGGGCAAGACGGAGACAAAGAGACATGGTAAGAGAAGAACAGGAAGAAAGAGACAGAAGAAGGGACACAGAAAGGCAGCAGGAAGACAGACAAAGACAAATGAGAACAGAACAAAAGGGAAAGGTGGGAAGCAAAAATAGACAAACGGATAAGGGGACGTTAAAAGATGAGAGACAGAATTGAACGGGGATGGAAAGAGAACAACAAAAAAAAAAAGACACGGGGGAGAAAGAAGGGCGAGACGAGGAAGGGAGAGAGTGCGAGGATTTTAATTAACACCTTGACTGCAGGATAATTGTCAGTCAAAACACGAACTGCTGTATCAACATGACTTCAGTGGACGGGCGGGATCAACGGCACGCTGCCCGTCCCGCTGTCACATGTCAGTTCACATCAGCTGCACATTTAACACTCGTCTGAAGCACGACTGCACCGTGAGCGTGACCCCCAGCAGGCGTCGCAGACCTGGACGTGCTAATCGCTTTAGCCAGTGAGTCAACCTTCGCCTGAAACGACTCCTAACGAGCGCTGTCATGGTCAAGACACCTGGATTAACCCACAAACCCCGAAGGCTCGTCTATCTATACGTGTTAGCTTTTACTCTCCATTGCTGACCAATAAGAAACACAGATGACCGAGTCCACGAAAGCTCTGGACGCTCGGTCTGCTCTTCTTCCAGGACACACAACCTGGTGCAGATGAGCAGATGTGTTTTACATTTGCAGCAGTGGCGACACCGGAGTGATTGGGATAAACAGAAGAAGTGGGCAGTGAGCAACAGCAGCGCAGGACGTCGAGAAACTCAACAGCACGAAATCCAAAGAAACAGTGATGCAACGTTAAACTGATTGATACATCACTTGATAGAAAGTAAAAAATCGGGGGGTTAAGTGATCAATTTTTTATGTAAGTTAAAGATGTTGCTGGTTTCACTCATGTGAGGAAAAAAAGACTATTTCAAAATTAAATATTTGCTCGAGTTTCAAATCAAGCCTCAATTTTCAAAATAGGAGCAATTTAGAGACGTGACATTAATATTTCTTTTCCAGCCCAAGAAAATCTGAATTAGGATAATAATCATTGGCTCCAGCTCTGCAAAGGAAACCGCCCAGAGCTGTTTGACCGACGCGCCATCGCACAAGCGCCACAGCAACAGCTGCCGAGCGTCAAAAAGGTCAACAAATCAAAACACATGGATGCGGCCGGTCAACATTTTTAATGAAGTTTCCGACGACAGCCTCTTGTTTGTTGAACTATTGATCTGTAGGCAATAAAGCGGGTTCCGGGTGGATTAAGGCCACGCTGGCAGATAAAGGCGGCGCGTTGAATTGAGCCTCATTCCTCAGAATAAACCACAGTCTGCTCTGTCGGGCTCCCTGTCGAAACACAGCGTACGTTATTGTGTCACGCTGCTGCAGATCACCAATGCATGTAGGCCAAATGTGGAATCACCACAGACGACTTAGGCCTACAATCCCATGCCTCGTATAAAAGCTGGTTTAATAAGAGCTTACAGCTATAAAACAAGGTAGGCTGATTTGTGTGTGTGTGTGTGTGTGTGTGTGTGTGTGTGTGAGGATCCATGTCCCTAGCTGCAGACAGACCCGCAGCAATTAACCTCATTTACCATAATCTGCCTGAGCTCTGCTGGTGGAGGATGCTCCACTCAACTTCCCGACTAGACTGAATGATGGTTACTTTAGTTTACTTGGAAACCGGGGATTACTGACCAGCCTGCAGGCAGCAGATTAGCCAACAGCATGAATGTGATTTTTTTCTTCAGTCCTTTCGAGGGTGATGTGGGTTGGGGGACATAGCGCGATGGTTCGTTTTGTTAAAAAGCTGAAACAAATAGTTGATTAATCAATTAGACCAGTCTCTCACTGGCCTCGTCAGTGATAATGAAAGTAATTTTAACGAGATGAAACATCCGGGTTACAGAACGACAAAGTAAACACAACACAAACACTCAATGCCAACAAGACTTTAACTGAGGTTAAATCGCTTGTCGCTCTGGAAGAGGTTGCTCTAGTTTCTCATGATCAATCTAAATTAGACCCTTCAGCTACAGCAGCCTCCAAACCGCCGCTGAAGACTGATGGGTGTTAGTTTCGTTATGTCAATCGCATCTAAGAATACACCTGGAGAAGAAATGAAAGTAACACTTTGCTGAATGAAATCTGAAGAAATTCAGATGGTTTCTGAGCTGATTGTTCAACAGAAGGGATGAACAACTAATTGAAATATTATTAAAAAAAAAAAGTAATATCCCAAGTGCAATTGCAGGAGCTGCAATTTTTGACAAAGTGTTTGATGTGTTGATTAATCAATGAGTTGTTTCATCTACAGAATGTCAGAAAATGGTGAAAAATTACATGCTCAGATGTCTTGCTTTGTCCACTACCCACAGATAATCAGTTTACTCTCAAAGAGGAGTAAAGAAACCAGAAATTATCCACATTTAAGAAGCGAGAAAAGAGAATTTGGACCTTCTTTCCAAATAAATTAGTCTTACTGATTAATTAATTACCTAAATAGGTGGTGATTAATGTAATAGCAGACAGCTAATTGGTCAATCGTTGCAGCTCTAATGTGTCACAACATATCATTATAAATGAGGCATAACAGAGATGCCCCGGGCTACAAATCATGTCCTCCAGACATAAGAGAACATGTTATTTTGGTACAGATGCCAGCAAAAATCACATTTCTTTTATATGCAAATATCACCATTCCCACTAAAACTGAGACTCCTATCACAAACACAACATCTGCCAAAACAATCGCAATCCTATTTTCTTTGCATATTGTTCAGCTCTATTTAACAGAGCCACAAAATTGCTTTTTTAAGCAGGGTTTTCGACGCCAAGGTGTCATTTCACGTCCAAGGCACTGTGCCAAAACATCACGCCAAAGTGCCGCTGCTCAAACAATCACATAGCTCAGTTTCAAGACACATATTGAGCAAATAATTTGACTTACAGATCAAACAAGGGAGGTTAGGCAATATCACGCAAGGCTGAGTTCAATCAGCCAGCCTTGGCGTGGACACACAGGCTGATCCAGGAATGTGCTATTGTGTTTTCCTGGCCTCAGTGTTACAGTTTGCTGCCTGGGGACTGGCACAGCAGATGAGAGCTCCGGTGACACATAATCTGACCTGCTTCGTCGGCTCTTCTTAGTGGAATAGCTTAGGATCCTTTTTCCACTGACAGGTGTGTGTGAATGGCACAAACAAACACACACAGGTACGGCAGGATGCCATATGGAGCAAGACAACAGATTGGGGATAGCAGGTATTACGAGCAGCCCCCTGCCAGGTGTGACTCTCCCTGGAAACACAAACATATCCTTCCTGTCTTCACACCACGAGTTTGAGAATATACAATGGGATAGCTGAAATATGATGATTCTGAATTAAAAATAAGTAGCATATCTTGCCATCCTAAACATCTATATGGAGCACACAGGCGGAGTTGTGCAACACCTGTGAGCCACGTTGCTACCAGGGGGGACTGAAACCATGGTGCTGGCTGGCTGGGTGAACTTAGCTTCCTTCTGAAACAGAATTTAAACCCCACAGTTTGCAGACTATGCGGAGAAATTAACTAACGTCAATCAGGGCCAGTACAAGGCAAGACAAAGGCTGAACTGCACACAGGTCTTTCGTCCAGACAAATTTAAGCCACCTCAGGTAACACCGGCTAGCTTACGTCTCACCTTCCCAAACAAACAAAGTAACGTCAGTCAGAAAAAAAAAGGGAAAGACCAACGTTATTCCCTGGACAGAAAACACTGCATAAAGCCAGGGTACCCTCTTCGGATACCGCTAAAAAATACAGAAAATATACAATGTCCCTTCTATCAGCCCCCTCGATACCAAGTGCAGAGACAAACCACACAAACCAACGGGTTTAATTCACAATAACTCGCCAGGCTTTATATTCTTTGCAGCAGCAGCTAACGCTAAGCTAAAGCTAGCTGCTTCATCAGCTACCGCTGCTAGCTCCACACACACAAACAGAGATGTCTGCCAAAACGCTGCGGTACCTTTTAAAATCTCTCATAAGCCGTCTCCTTGCCGGGGTCGACATTATTCAAAACGTATAAAAAAAAACAAAAAACTAAACCAGGACCATAAATCGAATACTGTCCGAAACTAAATCCGCTGTTTCTTCCGCTTGTAGCCCTTTTCTTCTTCTTCTCCCAAAACAACTGGCTAGCTTAGCTGCGTGCGGTGACGTCGGTGGCTTACAGCGCTGGCCAGCAGAGGTACAGCCCCTTTTATGTCACAGACCATGTCCGTGGCAATTATAACATCAAATGCTAATTATAACGCTTATTCTACACTACATTTCTCTTACTGTGAGGTATACGATTATGTAACTTAGCTCAATTCCGTTTATTATCTGGAAAAGGACCATATTATTATGCTGCGAGCAAAGGTAACCAGCAGTGTGTCATCATCTCACAGAGCCATTTAAAACACATTGAAGCTGAACTGATGTGATATCTGTGATTTATTTTTGAGTAACACCCGAGCATAAATACACTATATTACTGCAATGTTTCTATTTAAATTTAAAGTGCTACTGTAATACTTATATCAAAGCATTTTATGTATAACCCCATGCAGCTAGTATCACTAGTATCACTGTAAGTGAATCGGTTTCTGCAGTGTGTCTGTCATATGAGTACAAAGTGATCTGAAGATGCTTAACAGTGCATTTTTGCATCTGCTATGGTTCATCAGCAGATTCTGAGAAAACAGAAGCTACACCAGATATAGAAGACCTCTTTCTTCTGTCCGTCTAAAGAAAAATGTTAATAACACTTCAAACAGAGGCTCTGTCTTCAGGGCCGACTGACCGTTTGGGCCCCTGGGAGTGTGCCTGGTACACTCTTATTTATTATTATACTCAATACTAAGTTTATAAGGACCTTATCATCATCCCAGTTTTCATATCCAATGTTCTGCACTAGCCTGTGTAATTCCCTTAATATAATTACAAGGTGCTTGTCTTACTGCACGTTGCATTTATCACCAAAGATAACTGCAAACAATTGGTGAAGTGGAAAAAAGCACACAGTGGAGAGAGGGTGCAATGTTTTTTTTTTAATTTTAATGGACTAACAGTATCACTCATGTCATCCATCTCTTCATGTGTGCAGAGGGAACCTGTCATCCACCTAATACACTCACCCCACTTTGACTTCTGGGCAGATGACAGCTGAAATAAAAATTAATGTGCACCAGTCTGATAATCTACTCAGCAGTAAGTGGCTTACCTTAAATTTACATAATCCATCTGTCGCTAATGCACTCTGCCTGCACGGTCCTGCTTGTAAATTGATTAACATCAAGTCAAAAAACAGCATGGACGAACTTTTAAATGAAATACAGTGACTTCACCTGTTGATGTTCTGCTGCAGCCTTTGCAAAATGTGCTTGTAAAAAACGAGTAAAACTACACAGAAGGAACAAATGAACAGTGACTTTGATACATGCACCTAAGAAATATACAGTTGTGGTAAAAATGCTTTCTTTCAGTAATGAAAATGGTTTCATTGATGCAGAGTTTGCTTGGAGAAAATGTTCCAGGGGTCTAAACTGTAGATGGTAAATGTCAGGTTTTATGACGAGCTCCTCGGCATCGAGCAGCTTTTATGGCTTGCTGCAGAGAACCTGCTCCCCTGCCTGTCCACTGCAGCTATACAGGGAGAGGTGAAAATAAAAAATGCACCAGCATGCACTGCAGCTATAAGACAGGTAGCCTTCAGAGGAGGGAGTGCAACTTTTCCCTTTTTCCCAGCTCACAAATCTCTCACTCGCTACCCCACACTGCACATATCACCTACAGCTGAATGCAAACAAGCTCTCGGGAGGTTTGTAAAAGGCACTGTGGGAACTCATTAACCGAAGCAGATGAAGAAAATCCACAACATGGCATTCAAAAATAATTGTTGGAATGCATTGAGCGTCATAGATTGATGGCGTGTAATTGTGGGAGAGTGGACGTTTACTGCAAATAGGAGTGCTTTCAGTGCAAAGGCATGAGATATCGTCGTATAGGAAGGACATTACAACCCTGCTCTGAGCTCAGTATCAGGCAGCACTTCTGTCATTAGATTAGAAGACAGCAGAATAGAAATGTCAGTGGAATTGATGAGAAAAATACATCACAACGTACCAAACATAAAAAACTCCTCTTGAAGTGTTCAGAGTCAAATGTTTTCTTGCCTTCCCCTCCGTCACACTTGTTGATATGTGATCACAGAGCGCGTGTGTGTGTGTGTGTGTGTGTGTGTGTGTGTGTGTATTTGCACAGCCATTGTCCATGAAAATTACAAATAGCACGAGATAACTAACCGTCCTGGCTTTCATGCTCGCGCAGTTCTCCACGATTAGGACAATACTGCAAATACAACAGGCCGCATGTAAACACAGCACTCTGTTAGTGTGATTATGGCTGCAGTCAGGGAGAAACAAAGCAAAGTATCTGTCTGCCAATGCTGTCGGATGTTTTCGTCACGTGCTCTTAATTGCTCTGTGGTGCTTTCCTTTTTGTTGTATCACAATTATCAGAGTTTTTATTGTGTGTGCTGCCTCCCTGAAGCGTCCAATCACTTCTTCCGGTAATTATTTTCCTTCCAGCTTTTATCTGTCTTTTGTTTTCTTTTTTCTTCATCTGCATTCCCCTCAACAGCTCCTCTCGTCTCTTCTTCTTTTATTTGATGCCCGGGCATTTTAATTGACTTGCCTGGTGGGTTAAATTCACCTTCATAGATCAGTAATAGACACGCTGAGGACTCCGATGACAGAGGCGAGCCAGAATATGTTTACAAATTACAGATATTACAGTTACGTGTGTTCTCAAAATGAAGTGATTAGCTGGTTAATCAGTTGTCACATGAAATAATCAGTAGCCCGTCTCTCGCTCACTGTGATCTGGAATCGGCTACAGCCCCTCTGCAATCCTTCAAAAGATAAGTGGCTATTGCTAATTGATGGATGGACTATTTTTTATTATGGATCGCTCGTTTTTGACATTTTTCAAGCAAAATTGCCAAACATTCCCCCGTCCCAGCCTGTCAGTTGTGAGCATTTGCTGCTTCTCTTTGCCTTATGTGACAGCATGCTCTCTATCTTTGAGATTTTTTCACTATTTTCTGACATTTTATGGTGCAAATGATTCACCAAGAGAATAATCTGCAGATTAACTGATACAGCAGCAGCTCTAACATGTTCTGCCATCATTCCGGCACTTCTGTTTGAATTAATATGATGCAGAAAGCAGATATAAAACAGTTTATTTACACTGTTTTATGCCATCACTACTTTTATTTTAAAGTATCTGCTAAAGTTACTGCAGACCTTTACATAACTTCATCGTCCTCTTTGACCTTTAAATGGAAGAAACTGTTGCAGGAATCGACAAAGGCCAGGATCACATGGCACGGCTCAATACCGTGACTCACACATTGAGTTTGCTGGAGCAACAGTCCCACTGCAGGGCTTCAGTGAAATCCCACTCAAAGCTCCAGCAAACTGTCTATTTAATCTATCTTAATCATTCTCTTGACCATTTCCCTGTGGCAGTCCAGATCGCTGCTATCAATAGACCCACTGCCCTGTTAGCGTTTCACTATTGTGAGAATGTAGGTCACACATGGACAAAAGGGCCTGGCTGCAGCATTAGTCCAGGAATGAGCCAGGAATGAAAGGCATGATCTTTATGTAATGCAAAACACATTTACATCATGTGCTGCTCTCTGGGCTCTTGGGGGAGGAAACAGGTCTATTTATGGGATTTCATCACCATAAGAAAAGCTTGATTTTATCAGCTGGGAAACAGAGACGGGGTGTTTGTTCAGGGAGGTCTAAGAGGCTGGTTGTAACGGATAAAGGTTTTAATCAAGCGTGGAACATTTTTAAAGCTCACTCGACTTGAAATAACAATATAGTTTTGTAATACTCGTCTGGCTGCTTCATAAAGCAAAAGATGACTCTGTGTGTCTGTCTGTCTGTCTGTCTGTCTGTGTGTCAGAGGCTGGACAAAGGCCTGGATCCAGCCAAAATAGGCAGGAAGAGAGTATCATAGCTGAGCTCAGGTGCTTTTAATAGAAAGGGCAGAGAAATGGTGCATTGCTTTCTCTCACTAACATACTGAGGGAGACTGTGGTGTGTCTCTTTAGCTCTCTCTCTCATGGTATACCTACATACTCTGGATGAAACAGTAGATATGTATGATCACACTTTTTTATGGGGAGTTATGATACTTTAACAACTGATGATGATTTTGGACATCAAGAGTTATTTTGTGCATAAATAACTCCTCATGCACTATGAACTATGCAACAGATTGTGGTTTATTGTACAAATTCATGTAATACTTCAAACATAGGTTTCAACTTGAGTGGAACTTATCTGTTTTCACCAAAGAGCTGCTCTAGAGAGACTTTAAAAACCTATGAATACACTGTATACTAGTGAGAAACTTCATTAAAATTGAAATCAGAAGCCTTGAGGCGGAATAAATTGATGATATATGATGGTAATCTTAAACTCTCCCTGAGTCCTGTGGGACCTGAGGCTTCTGAAACATTTATGGACCATCTACATGCAAGTTATTACAGATATAAAGCAAAATGCATGAAAACTCATATCTAAACACACATGCATCTTTAACATCACCATCATCTATAATGACATACAAAGCTCAGATGTTGTTGTATGTTTGAGTCCATAGATGTTAAAATTGGGCTTATACTTCAGAGTTAAATACTGACTATTCAGGTCTCCTCCAATCACAGCCACCTAAAGTGATCTATGGATTTGAAATGAATGTAGTGATTTTCATTTACATGGCAGGCCTGCTTTTTATTAAAGCAGCGAATTGCATCATTTTGTCTTCAGTTGCAGAGCAGCCTTCAGTCGAAAAACATCAGTATTTCTTGCAGCATTCAAAGAGTTTAACGTACGTTTCCCTCCCGTTCTCTCCCTCCTGTTCTGTGGATGGGGAGGTCACTCAGGCCTCTTTACCTCACTCATCAGTCGTACTCTAATGATCCATTAGTCTCCACAGAAACCTGCTGGCGACGGCTGGAAGACTCCAGTCTGAGTGTTAGGGCGGGGCCGTGATGGAGCCATTAACGTGTTCTGAAGCCATCAGTGCTAATGAGGAGCGAAGCTTTAAGATGGTACGGGCTAATTGTCTCATTAGAGCAGCAATGTCTTGTTACATCTGCATGGGCGATGGCGGTAATTAAATTACACAGCTGACTGGGAGTGTTTGGGCAGTCGGTCAAGCCTGCAGCCGGGTGGAGTGTCTCGGTCAAATTTTTGGATCTGTGAAGGGCAATGGTGCTTTCAGTGACGGTGATGAAGCTTAAATTGATTAAAATGAAGCCTTCATTGGAGCTGGAGGAAATTAGATAGAATCTCTTTATAAGATGGCGTGAGAGAGAAAATGTTGACAACAGAAAGGTGTTTTTCAGTTTTTTTTGTTGTTGCAGGATCTGCAATTTGTCAGATGCTAAAAGTGTCTCTTTAATTTCTGATTTATGCTCAGTCTCAGACACACATCAGCGTGGCTCGATGGATGTCTGTCATTTCGGTTCAGACTGAAATAGGTGGGTGGGTTACAATGAAATTTGGCACAAACATTCAAGTCACCAACAGGATGAACTGTAATAACTTTCATTTTTTCATCATCGGGCATTTGGACGTTCCCATCTGTCTCAGCTCTACTTCGTGTTTGGTGCAACTAATTTAGTGAACATGCTAAATGTACATTCTTAAGATCAGCGTGTTAACAGTATCACTGTGACCACCTTAGCATGCTGATGTCAGCATTTTGCTTAAAGCGCCACTGATCAAAGAGCCGCTAATGTGGCTGCAGACTCATGATCCTGTTATCATGTAGCATGTATCTCTTGGTAATGTGGAGCAGGATGTCTTCATTTCACCGTTCTGTTATAAAACATGGTGTCTCATGGAGGAGCGCAGGACGAGATAAAGAGATAATATGGACTCCAAGTCATCAAAGAATCCATGTTTTTTTCCCGTCACATACTTTTCATAGTATTGCTATTAGAAGCCTCTCACAACCTCTAGATAATTTTGAAGTTGCAGAAGACCAAATGCAAATGTACCATTTTTGATTACTATGAGCTGCAATTCATTATTCATTACTGATGCAACAGCAGGGCTTTCTGTAGCAATACCTTTCTCTGTTTCAGTGAGGCAGGAAAAACAGTGCAGTTTACAGAGTATCAGAGGTATATTAAATGTTAATACACACTCAAACACTGCACCAGACCACAAACACAAACTGTGCCAGTTGCACTTCTGTTGCCCTCTGCCAGTCTTTTTATATCAGGTCTCAATCAAGACTTGGGGCTCTCTGCACCTCTAACAAGATTTGGATTATTGTTTTCATCATGTAACAGAGGAGCGTTTGTTTGTCTGACTCGCTGCAAAGTTATGTGGTTTAGAGAGAGAGAGAGAGAGAGAGAGAGAGAGAGAGAGAGAGAGAGAGAGAGAGAGAGAGAGAGAGAGAGAGAGAGCACTCATCCCAGGAGAAGTGCCTCCTTTTCATAATCAGGACTGAATTTGTGCTTTCAGACCTCGAACTCTCAGACTGGATCCACTAATTTACCCCAAACCAGTTTCTGAGCCTGAAAGTTCATTCTTTACCTTTGGGAAATAGTAATCTGGAAAAACAATTTGAATTCAATGATTACTCACTTCTTTCTGAGTTTTCAACAGCATCTCGTGGTGTTTGTCCTGTTTTTGAACAGAGACAGGAGTCACAGTCTTCCATATACGACCGCCTCTCATCACTTGACCCAAGATCAGTACTGAGGGTGTGTGAGCAAACTGACAAACACTGTGAAATGCTGTTGAAAGATGAGGAAAAGCTAGTAAGTGGACCAGGAGATAAGATCTTTTTTTGTCGAAATAGCCAGTTCCTGAGTGAAATCTTTATGAAGACAGTAAAGCTGCATTCGGTGATGTATGTCTACAGAGGCAGAATTTACTATATAAATGCTGCAAAGTGCAATAATCAAATACATAAAAAGCACATGAAAAAGGCTAACAGTGTCTCTGTGGCTGAGCTTTAATATGCTAAAACATTCAAACTCCATGTTTCTGGACTGTTGGTACACATTAGTTTCCCAAAGCTTGTCCTCAGCGGGACTGAGGACGTTCTCTTTGTTAACACCAGATGGAGCTCAAGATATCAGATGGGACCGTAACCTGCTGTTGTCATGGTTTCAGGTATCCTGGAGACACAATACTAGATGCTAATTGGTGGAAAGAGAAAGAGAGAGAGAGAGAGAGAGAGAGAGAGAGCTGAGAGGTTGTTGCTGTCTCTTTCCTTCTTTCTTTTTTGTTTTATATCTGTGTCTCTATATTTAGCCCGCCATGTAAAAACATCAGCAACAGTGACTCCAGTAGACAAATAAGATGAGGGAGATGGAGGAATACTGCGGGGGAAACATGAAGTTATAACAATGAAACTAAAAAGAGTGAAGATGAGATGTTAAAATTGTGGAAAATGTGGCGCGGCGTCAGCCGATATGTCCCCTGCAATGTCCTGTTATGCACATATTATGTGCCGCTTTACTTTTTCCACACCTTACTTGTGTGGCTGCAACAACATAAGTTCTTAAAAGTGATCATAAGTGTCAGCTTGTCTCATTTGCAGTGAATTTGGACATTTATATCTAAAGCTGCTACTGAATAAACTTCGTCTGTGAGTGCATGTACATATCTGTCTCTCTGCCTCTCTCTCCTTATTTGGAGTATCTCAAGGTCATGCAGAGAGTAATCATCACATGACTCCCCAATCCACCGCTGATGTAATGTTATGTATGTCTGATAAGCTGTTGTTATACAAGCGGTGTTTGATTTGGGGGGTGTGGACGATGTCTCTGAGTCCCGGCCCTCTCAGGGTTCTGCTCTCCTCCTCTCCTCTGACATCACAAACAGTATCATCACCCAACCATCCAAAACAACCCATCCATCATGAGCCTTCCCGGGACACATCACAGACATATCTCTGATGGTGCTGTTCTACAAAAAAGGTTCAGCCATTTTATCCTGATAGCTTGGCGTCGGCATCAAACGTGCGGTCTGCATCTGCCTGCCTGGAATTAAAAGGGCTTTTGTCCAAACCTCCTTGGCACACGCAGAGAATTTAAATTTAGATGTCGAACAGGAGCAGCAGTAGGTACCTGAATAGCTGGAACAACAACAAAGAGTAAGACCCAGTGATAAATTACAGCCGTTTGATTGGTGGTGATAAATGAATGATGGATCCCGGTGTGTCCTTAATGGCATGTTGGAGCTCACAGAGGCTCCGACCTGCCACGGTGCAGCTGAGAATTGTGTTACTTGGGATTAAGCTCCTGTATTGTGTTGCCTGCCTCTGTCCATGGCCTCTTCATGCAATGCTGGTCAACATGTCATCGCTCCCATATCTAGAAATAAACCTGTGAGCCACTCTGTCATCACTGGAGACTGGGTGCTCCACCTGTCCACGATGTCTTTTCCAATGATTCAGTTTTGTTTTTGTTTGTGCAAAGTTCCAGGTGCCATTTTATTGTTTAACGTGAGTCATTCATACTTAGAAATACAGGGCATCAAAGGGCATATAGACCAGCATAAACTGTGGAAGAAAACAAAAGCAGAAGGAAAGAAAAAGAAACAACTTCATAAACTTATTCCCACTTTCTTTACGTCTTCACTGCAATAAGATTTCAGCTCAAAAACCTCACAAAGAGACGCACTAAATAAAGGGCGTCCGGTCACATGATGAGGCTGGATGAGCTGCTGGGGTGTGCCAGGTTGGACGCCTGCCCGGTCTGCTGACTGGGGAAACCAGGGCCACAACAATCAGATGAGCTCGCTCCCAAATTGATTGATGAAATGTTAATGTGGAAAACAACGATCCGCAGAATGCTTATCATGGTCTAAAACAGGCTGCAGGGTCACTGTTTAAGAGACTTGACACTTGATGGACTGGTGGCTCATCGTGAGTCAGACAGCTGAGGAATGAAATGTGGAAAACTGCATCATGAGCCGGATTTTTTTTTTTTTTTTTAGGAAAACACAGTGGAGAGATTGGAGATAAACAGAAGAATGATCTGAAATTCAAGTCTGAAGCTGATTATCATGATCCAGAGGGAGACGCCGGTTAGGTGTTTTATTTAAGTGATGCAGCTTTCTGCGTCTTGTCTGTGCAAAGCTGAGAATCATCGGCCGGTCTCACCGTGAACCTGCAAACGGAGATTTTCAACTACGAAGCGAGTACGCCGCTGACTGTTGCAGAAGAAGCTCAGTCAGGAAAACAGAAAAACCACAGTGCAGAGGCATCTGGTTCTGCCTGGCACGTTTTATTTGTTTTTAAATAGAGAACTTATGGAGAAATGTGTCATTACAGCACACACACACACACACACACACACACACACACACACACACACACACACACTCTAGGACTTTGTGATTGCTGTAGGAAGAAAATAGATTTGATTGCTTTCAAAATAAAGCTGAGCCAAAGCGGAAGATGGACCCTGTAACCTGCTGCACTGCTTTGAGGGTATCTTTACTTCTTGACCTGAAGTCTGATGGTTGTAAATGAAGATAAGGGATGAGAGAAATAAGAGATAAGATAATCCTGCATTAATCTCACCACGGGGACATTTTCAGTGTCATAGCAGCAAAGTGGATATCGCAATAGCCAAAAGCATTAGTAAAAAAAAAAAACAAGATATGATAAATAAGTGGTTCAAATTCACATTACTGAAGAGGGACCAAGTGTGCACACATTCAGGCAACAATATTCAGGTGTGAGATAAGAAGATTACTGCAGGCAAAAAGTAGAAAGGGTCTGCACACTGTTAGGCTCCAAATAAATATTTTATTTATCTCTTAGAGACATGAAACCAGCGATCTGTAACTACTGTAATTCACATTATTGCACATAAGGAATATTGATAGTGCACACTTTAGTATGCACTCATATTGCACATTCACACATGAATTAGTTTCGGTGTGTGTGGTCTGCGGGGAGCAGTGTTGATTGTGCAGTCTGACAGCAGCAGGAAGGACCTGCAGTGTGTCTCCTTCACACACTGTGGGTGAAGCAGCCTGTCAGTGAAGGAGCTGCCCAGTGCTGTCAGAGCGTCCTGCATGGGGTGGGACACGCCATCTCCTTCGAGGGGGTCAAGGGGCCATCTCAGGACAGAGCTGGCCCTGCGCTTATCTGCAAAAGTAACCTGCCGACTGCTGTGTGCCAGCAGTGGAACAGTTAAACAAAGCGACCTTCCCTCCTGTTTAATTTCAGCATATATTGCCCGCTGCTCCTGCCATTTGTCACCCTCTGTCATCTTCCCTTGTGTTTTATCATGCTTACAAAGGAGCCTAACAGGTTTGATTCAAGATAAAATGATTATTAATTAAGGTGATTAATGAAGGTGCTGCTTGTGCGTGTCTCAGTGTGTCAGCGAGTGGCCCTGAAAGGCAGATTCAGCCTTTGATCGCTGCTTTTGTTTGATGTGCGGCATCTTTTAGTGGAGACTGAGGTTTGCATTTTCAATGGGGGACCAAATGGACCAGGAAATATACTGTAACTGGGTTTGTGTCAAGTTTTCACACACACACAAACACACACACACGCAGTATGCATTCAGTACAGAGGAGAAAGTGGAGCATGCACGCATACACTCCTTTCCTTAACTGGGTGTTGTTATTCATTTTAAATGACCTCTGTCAAGCCCTGCTTAAAGCATTCCTGACAACTCTCTGGCACAGATCCCTCCCACTGAGTTATGGTGGACTTTTGCTAAAGCGAAGAATCAGGTTATACTGCAATTTTACTACAGAGAAGGGCCTGTCGAGCAGAAATCCTACAGATCTAGAAAAGAGATCAGATAAGAGATCTGCGTTCGTGTCTTGATATTTTGTAGGTTAGGAGGATACTTATTAATGATCATAAATAGGAACTGACTATCCTCATGCGGAGGCTTGTGCAGAGGCACATTCAGACCGCAGCTTGCTGAGGTAAGGAACAAAACATTTTCCTCAAAGAACGCACTGTACCTGTGATAATCCCACAGACATGTATAAAATCTGCTGGCAGTGAAGTCGAGACAGCAGGAAATGTTGTGTCAGAATGTTGGATTTGGTTGGAATATATAGAAATTGATGAGTCACAACCTGAGGCTTCTTACACTGGAAAAATAAAGACGAAAAAGTCTTTAAAAATGGCTCACAAATATACACAACCATTATAAAAGACACTAAATCATTTCCTAAAACGGCTGGGCACTGTCGCTTTTAGCAAATCTTTCACAAACAGGACTAAATTGTGGAAATAAGGGGACTGTTTTTAGCAGCGGATTAATATAAATTTTTTGGCAGCATAACAGTCTATGTGGGATGGACTCCAAATAAGTTTCAATGGCCATGTTCATCGCAGTGAAGAAACAGGTCACCCAGTCTAACAAGGTGGCTCATTTATGTGCTCTTAATCATTTTGGGACAACAATGGAGGTCTGTGGCGCTGAGGAACGAACTGTATCAGCTTTTGGATGAACAGGCAACGGTTTAATCAAGACTTCTATTGATTAAATTCCAGGCTGAGGAATAAATATCACGAGGCTTTATAGGACTACAGTCTGAATGGGAACAATGCTTAAACACACTGTGCACATCAAATATATCATATGAGAAATGATAAAGCATGTTAAGTGGCTGTTGAAGAGCTTATATTCATGATTAAATGAGATGAACCTTATGGAGGCGCAGGATTCAGTTAGAGGGATTAGCTGCTGTCTTTGACTTTGTTTACCTCATTTTGGCTGCATGTGAAACACTGACATCATTGCCTCACCATAAAATTCACAACATGCTGCCGGGGAGCGATGATGTATTCTCTCTGGGATGTGTCGGTAACTTCTCTATTAAACGGTCAGCCAATTAAACTGCAGTGGAAGCAGCGCTCTCAACCAATGGCAGAATTTTCGTCATCAGTCTCTGGTTGCTATTTGTGTCAGACGGCGCACTGCTGCTGCGTCAAGCTCAACACAATCAACCAGAGGGAGACCGGAAGCTGGGAGATAAAAGGGAGGGAAACTTTGCAATAAAAACTTCTGCTCTATTTTGGCTGCTTTAAGGCTGCTTAGGTTTTCTATTCTTGGGTAACAAATGCTGCTATGCCTCTGAATGTCCCTCTTTGGAAAACTTGGACAGCTTTCCTCACCCTGTCTCAGAACGTAGACCCAAAATGGCCAGACAAGGAAGAAATCAGAAAAGCAGATGCAGCTGCAGAGACAAGCGTGTCACTACAACTACAAGTACAGGGTGAGAAATCTGCCTTTACTGAAACCAGGAGACAGTGTTACAGTGAAGATGGACAATGGAGCCAGTTGAGGATCCAGTTCTACTTACCTGGTGGACATGATGAGTACAGATGAAGAAGACGCCATGACACACAGTTTTCTCCATTACCCCTGACAGACCAGGATGAAAGCTTGCGTGTGTGTGTGTGTGTGTTTGGATGGAAGAAAGTTGTCTCATATATTTGAAAAAACAAAAATTAGTGGGCGTTGTCTCACTCAAAACAGGAGCAAAGGGGGCAATGCTTTTATTTAGAAAGTAATATCCGGAAGTACACGGTTTTACTGCAGTCAGCTCCACACAAACAAACCAGCAGGGTGGATCACCAACTGACGTCTCTCCCTCCCTCCCTTCACTTTCAATTCAGTCGAATCATAGCGACCTGAAAGCCGGAGGTGGTCACACGCGTCTTTTAGTAAGACAGCAATTAGCAGCTTGTGTGTCCGCTCCGTGAGCTCTGGAAGAGACGAGAACATCTGGGGGAGTCGTCTCGTAACGGAAAGCAGCCCACCGCGTCGGCAAACGAACCGCAGCGACCCCGAAAACACACAGAAATGGACGAAAAGACGTTCACGAAAGAAATCGATCAGTGGATCGAGCAGCTCAACGAATGTAAGCAGCTGTCGGAGGGACAGGTGAAAACACTGTGCGAAAAGGTGAGATATTTCTAACCTCCCCCCCAAGCCCCAACTTACTGTCAGCGTCTTCTCCCTCCTTACCAACGCCTTCCAGACATTCTTAAAATGGCGTCTATAGTGTAGATTTCATTGCGCTGTGCGTATTTTTGACAATCATATTGAGCGGTTGGTCGTTTTCTTTTGCGGCATTTCGGCCGTTGCGTGTCAGAAATGTCTGGAAATAATGAATTACGAACACATGTTGTCGGTTGGTCCAGTTTCACATGCCAGGAAGGGTCCGTCGTACTATGGAGTGAACCACATTCCGCATTTACTGCCCCTCATTGAGACTGTCACTGTGACCTGTAGCATCTCTTTTAGCTTTAGCTAGCTGCGCCACTGACATGTCACTCAAGTTTTACTGTGTGCGACTTCATTACTGTGCGTTGTGTCTCATGTTGTCTGTCTGTAAGCAGAAAACGAAGCGGCAGGTCGGTGTTGGTGTCAAACAAGCATTGATACGTGAAGGGATATTTCAAAAAGCAGCTTTTAAAGCCTCTCCATCCTAAAAGGCTGTTTGTTATTGTGAAGAAAAAGGTAAATGTGGCTGGACTGAGCTCATGTGTCATCCTGTTTGCATGTTTACTACATGATTACTCTGCATTTGTCAGAGTCCAGAAAGCTGCTGTAAACATCGGTCCCTGTCCTTCATCTAGCTTCTTATTGACTTCTGTAGTCAATAAGTGGTGAGGCTGACTTCTTTAGTAGCCCATAAACTATCAATTTTCAACCTTAAACATGACTCTACATGGCATAATTCGTGGAAACTCTTAACTTTTGAACCTTGTTAATCCTCTGCTCTCGTTTCTGGTTTACCTATTCATGTTGAAGGACAGTTTGTGGACCTTGTTTTTATGCTGAGACTGGAAATGACTGATTTGATGGTCAGACTTTTCCTCTGATCCCACAGAGGTGCCTCATCTTAGCAGGCTTTGACCTCTCAGCCCCTTCGCCGGTGGTTGCTTGTTGCTGAAACTTCTCGTTCAGCCAGTCAGCTGATTCTGCAGACTTCTCTGGTCTGAGCTGAAGCTTAACCCCAATCTTCCCCCTATATCCCTTCTGCTCAGACCACCTGCTGATTTCCAGCCCTAAATGTTTTGGCTAAATGAAAAAAAAATCCTTGCTGAACTCTTAAACTGCTTTTTATCATCAAAATGTGGTGTCTTTTGTTTCTTGAATATCTTAAATGTGCCATCTATAGAAGACTTTTCCAGAAAATCCTGCACCACTGATCCAAAGTGCACGGTGTTATTGCTGCCTTATGTCTGCTCTGTTCAGGCACCGGTTGCTGGAGAAATCTCTGTCAGTGATTGTTGGATGTCAGCGTGAGAAGTCCTGACTGACAGGAGAGCCTGATGTCAGTGGCTAAGTTCATCATTCGATTTTAAAATTGCTGTTAAGATTAACCCTGATTACGGAGGCTAGATTTGGACAGATGTTTCTGCAGATCTGTTTTTTCATCCCTTAGCGCAGCTCTGTCCCTCTCAGCTCATAAAGGGACTGAAAAACCAGGACCACTACCATGTTTGGAGTGCTGTGCGCTGAAGGTTAATGGCACGCTATTTTAAAGTGGTTCGTTAATCCCCACATTTGTTTTCTTTTTTTCCCCCTCATATCTGATAAGTTCAGTTCCAGTAGTTTCAAGTACATTATTCAACCCAGTTTCTTTCTGTCAGTCAAGATCCCAAACTGGACTCTCTCCACAAGACAGACAGGTGGTTAGTGCTGTGACAGCCTTGTATCTGCACATTTTTACCTTTGTGTTATCTCCTATTTAATGTGGGAAGCTTGGGATGACATGAAGTTGTCTGCTGTGCCTTTTGGAGGGAAATGTCACTTTTTATTTGACTTATTTTGACTTCACAAGCTCCTTTTCCGCTGATGTGCTTTGACATGTCGTTGCATTTGTCGGGCTTGCAAAGCTGGGCAGTCTGATTGATTTGTAGCCCTTGTCAACAGTCGTGGTATGAATCCTCAGGAGAAGTGACACCATCAACTCTGAACACGTAGAACTGCACAAATAATTTTGTTTTTTTTCCTGTTTTCCTTTCCTTCCTGCTGCTAGTTGAGAGGAAAGAGGAAAGCTGCAGTTTCCTCACCCTGAGGCTGTATCATTGCCACAGCTCCTACGAGCTCGCAACTGCTCCAAACTACTGTCGACGTGCATCTATCCATCCATCCCCCTGTGACTTTTGTTAATATATTCAGCAGAACGCACCTACACAGCATCCCCCCTCATTTAAAAATAGAGGATATGATTGATTTTGAGTTGCATCACTAGCATAACCAAAGCCATTGTTGCTGAGGGGATCAGAGTGTGTGACTCAGGATTACACTGTTCATTGTGACTCAGAGAGAGGCCGTCTCTGTTTTTGGGATGTATGGGGGTGTGAAGGAATGAGATGTGCTGTGTAATCTGTCCTTAGCCTTTTCATTTCTGCTTTCCAGCTTTCTAAAAGGCCCAACATACCGGGGTTTCTGTCTGGTGTCTAGTGTGCAGGGACGAGGGAATACTTATAAGCTTTATTTGGTTCATCGTGATCAGTGCAAATTTGTCAGTTTTCAGCATTGCAGCATCTCCTCCCTGTCGGGGCTCTAGATGAATTTTGCCAGTGTTGTTTGTTCCTAAAGTAGTGACGTCACATGTTTGATCATTAGCATTTAATCTAGTTGCTGTGTTTAAGTGGAGTGACTGCAAACAGTACTTTGTTCACTGGAAATTGGTTTTATGTTGCTGTCAGTTATGCTGAGTAGTTTTAATTAAATGCGTTACACATGCTTCAGACAGGGCCGTATCCTTTTGGTGACCTTTTGTTTTGTTTCCCTCTGCAGAAATAAACCTTTTGAGGTTATATAACCACTCAGACATATTTCTCTGTAAGTTTCAAGCCCTGTATTGTTTATATCTTTGCTCATTTGATTTCCTTATGAGGTGCTGTGTGCTAACCATTTAGGCTAGATCCAGTTCATTTGTCTTGTCTTGACTTCGGTGCTAGGAAGATGTTATGTAAGCCGGTAAATGATGCAGAGCCCAGCAACAATACAGAAGTATAAAAAGAAAATTTGTCATTGAAAGATGGGGGAAATTTGTGTGTCTTCAAATATTAATGTCTAATGACATCATAAGAAGTGTGTCAGAGTGATGTAATGAATTCGTCATGTGGTGACATGTTGCCACACTTGCTGGAGCTGAAGTCCCCTGTATGACCTTTGTTCATGTCCAAACCAGTTTGATATGTCTTGCCAAGGCAGAAAATAATGCTTTGTTTGCCAACAGAGGGCACGGTTTGACTCAGGAAAATTAGTCAGTGAGAAGGGCCGTTCCAAATGATGATTGGTGTTCCAGCGTCTAAGCAGAAATCCCAAGGTAGTGTGACACGATATCTGGAAAACATTACGAATGGATATCAACAACACAAATGAAAATATGCAACGATGCAGTGATCCCTGTGAACACCCTCCAACCAGAATGACTGACGCTGACAGAAGGTTGTTAAATGCATCTCAGCAAAATTCACAAACTGATGGTAAAAAAGCTGACAAACACATGCTGCTGCTGATTCTTACACTGATTATAGTGGTGTTGACAAGAAGATGTTTAACTTTTAACGACCATAATTGCCCTGCATGAGGTCATCGTTTGTGGTTGTAGCTTTGCCTAGTCGTCGAGCTTAATTCCCCCCAAGTTGTCTTCAGAAGAACCTCTGGCCCCGTTAAACTCACTTTAATGGGATTATATTGCGGCAGTCGGGAAAATGCTGACTTCACTTCTCAGCACTCGGCTAAGCAGTTTGTTGACTGTGTGACGTCTGATGTCTCGGACATGGCTGTAATCTGGGTCGAGGTTCCCTCCCTGCAGGCTGTCTGTGGCATTTCTGTTACAGGTGTGGTCTGCGCTTTGGGTGGAGCGCTTACGTAACCTCTGCCCTTATCCTTTTTGTTTGCAGCTGGACTGGCATCACCGCACAAGCTGTGACTCACCGTCTCATGCGTAAACCAGTCTCATACAGTTTGAGGTGGTCGCTTCGTCCAAGCTTAAATTTGTAGGAAATGTATTCCATTTTTATAAGTGAGGCAAATTAGCTGTTTACTGATTGCAGTGGAATTGTCACAAATGAAAAACTTGTAGCTGGAACCACGATTGCAACCAGCTATAAAGACAGATATCATGAGTTTTATTTACAGCTGCAGGGTTTTGACTGAAGGTTAAAAGTCTCTTGAGTGGGCAGGGAAATAAGGGGATAAAGACTGAATAGAAACGAAATCAGTGGTTCAGTGCAGCATACAGAAAGAAAATAGAACTCGCATGTGTGGTCAGAGAAGCTGGCAGAGCGCTGGCCTCACACGAAGTGCACATTAACCAAGTTATAATCAGTTGAGCCAGTTTAGTACACAGAGGCGATATCTGATGCGTCACTGAACCTATTACTCATACAGTTCAGTGAGTTTTACTCAGCTGTAGACCTCTTAACTGTATCATGAACTTGCAAAGAAACTTGTAGAGTGTCCTAACGTGTTATTGGTGGAAAGACTTGATTGTTCTTTACACTTAAAGCTCAAAATCATATCTATTTGCAAGGTAATGCTAAGTTCTGCTCTACCCAAATTATACCATCTTGAATTCATGTTCTAATCAAACGTTTTAATAAAGGAGAACAGTGAAAAGTGGATTACAGTCTGACCCAGCCCACTTAAAATGCATGTTTGTTTATTTTGCCTGCCCATGTTTGTTTATTTTCCCCTTATGTAGAAGTAACACAGATGAAAATATATTTTGCCACTTTAATACAGGCATGTAGAATATTCCCTCTGGTTTAGCCTGGTCAGTCTGTCATCGGCAGCCCTATCATTGAAAGGCCTCCTGCCACATGGTTGCACGGGCACGTGGAGGGCGTGTATGAGTGTGTAATTTAGGTCAGCATTGTGCAGCGCTGCAGTCCGCCCTGGTCACTCTGGGTCAGTCTCTCTCTGTCCCATTTGTTGGGATGACAGGCCAGCTTCAGCACTCTGTCCATGTCAGTTGTCACTTTCTCTGTTTTGGTTGTTTAAAGGAAACTATGAAAAGACAGGTGGCTGCTCAAAATGTGCTGCAGGCAAATCACCGGGCATTTTGTGGGGAGCAGTCGTGTGTCTGCCCAAACCAAACTGGGTGTGGCTTTCAAATAGTCCATCATGTGATAACAGCTTTCCACTTCGCCCAGCCCCTGCTCTCAAGCCTATCACAGATGTACAGCAATCACATCTCAACAATCACTTGAAAATGGTTGACGTACGAAGAGTTAGTGTGATCCTTCATCGCCTCCCTGTTTCCATTGTCCACCTGCCTGTGGTTTTGCAGATGCCTTGCTCTTCCTGCTGGGTATCTCCCATGTGGCTCAGACATGTCCGGTGGTCATTCAGCTCAGAGCACTTCTCTTGTAGCCCGAGGATTTGTTTTCTTCAAAGCTCCTTAAAAGAGCTCATCCAGATGACTGACCCCTTAGTCAGACCTGCCAAACTAGACCGACTCCAGGAATAGGCCTTGTTGTGGGTCTCCAGATTTAGTGTTGGTACCGTTTAAAGCTTTACCACTATTTTTAGTTTTGTTTTAAAGGGGCAAGTACTGGTAAAGGCTGCGTAATCAATCGACACCCGCTTTGTGAAAATGATTAATATTTCTAAGTTAATTGTGCCAAATGCACGTCGTTTCTCCTGCAGTAGCTGACCAGCGAAGGAAAATCCTCTGCATATTGTTTCATCTTGTTTGCACTGAACCGACAGACAACAGTAACCAAGTGTTTTCCTCTAAAAACTCTCGCTGTAGGCCACATACTGAGTCATACGCTGCTGCAGCAAGTTTTAGTCTACGCCTTGATGCATTCTGGGTAGAATGAACCGTGTCCAAAAAAACATTTTTGACAGTTCCACTTTTAGATGTAGTTGCTGACTGTTGTGCTGCCATTGCCCTCCTAGCTATAACTGAGTCCTCTTAAAACAACGATCTGAAGAAAACTATGTGTTTCATCCAAAAACACCAGCGACTGTTTCCCCCTCTGTTCTCGGCTTTTGGAGCATCACTTGAATAGATTTTTGCGAGTTGTTGCTGTGCAGCCAGAGCTGCCTTGCCAAGTGCTGCAAGGCATGCCCACAGGAAATGACACGCACGCACACACACGCACACACACAGGGTAGGGGCTTATTTCCTTGGAGAGATTATGGCGGTGATGTTGGGGGTTGTTTTTGTAATCACTGCGTAGCATCTTAATGCTCACCCCACTGGAGGCTGATGTGGAAATTGTGCAAAGGGGTTGGCAGGAAATTGTCCATTCCTGAAATAAAGATGGAGAACAAAGAATAACATAGAAAATTACAGTGTGTAGAGCATGTGATTACAGAGCAGGATCACATGGATTCTCCTGCATTTCAACAAGCAAAACAGTGGAGCGGCACAAAATGTATACACTGTGCAAAATTTGCTTTTGAGCTGTTTTGATCCCCTGTGGGTTTTTATTGACCCAGGGTTCAATGTGTCTCTCTTTCTCCAGGCGAAGGAGATCCTGACCAAGGAGTCAAACGTTCAGGAGGTGAGATGTCCGGTGACGGTGTGTGGCGACGTGCACGGCCAGTTCCACGACCTCATGGAGCTGTTCAAGATCGGAGGGAAGTCTCCAGACACAAACTATTTGTTCATGGGAGACTACGTAGACAGAGGGTACTACTCCGTAGAAACCGTCACTTTACTAGTAGCACTTAAGGTAAGTAATCATTTAAACCGTCCTTGGAAATTTGAATTGTTTCAAAACGGACATTTTACATTCAGCTCTCTTCTCTGCTTGTTTCAGGTACGTTACCCGGAGCGCATCACAATCCTCAGAGGCAACCACGAGAGCAGACAGATCACACAAGTCTATGGCTTCTATGACGAGTGCCTAAGGAAATATGGTAACGCCAACGTTTGGAAGTACTTCACAGACCTGTTCGATTATCTCCCCCTCACTGCCTTGGTAGACTCTCAGGTGAGAATACATGTAGGCTGGTTTCACACATATGATAAAAAAAGCCTGAGCAACCACTGGACAGGAATGTTGTGACAGAGTTTAATGTTGCATCGCAGAGAGGTCAGACACGGTCACAGAGAAAGACCACTTACGCTCAAATTTCTTCTTGCCCTTGCAGATTTTCTGCCTTCATGGAGGTCTGTCACCGTCAATAGATACTTTGGATCACATCAGAGCACTGGACCGCTTACAGGAAGTGCCACATGAGGTAATTTCAAAAGCAAAGTTAAAAGTGCTTCGTGGCCAGGAACAGGAAAGTTAAGTGCAGTTACACAAAGAATTGAACAGGAATCGACAGGACTTGGTTCTTAAATTAAAATGTTTGTCAAAGCAACTTGATCCTAATCAGTACCTGAGAAGCAAAAAGGAAGCAATGTGACGATTTCCCTTTTCTCCATAATTCAGTATGTTTACAGTTTAACATAATGAGGGCTGTGTAGGTCATCAGTAGCAGTGTTGGTGTCTTTTTGTTAATTTGCTCCTCTTACTCCGCAGGGTCCCATGTGTGACCTGCTGTGGTCGGACCCTGACGACCGCGGTGGCTGGGGCATCTCCCCTCGAGGAGCTGGCTACACTTTCGGCCAGGACATTTCAGAGACTTTCAACCACGTCAACCGCCTCACACTGGTGTCCCGTGCCCACCAGCTGGTCATGGAGGTACGTGTCTGTCTACAGTATGTGAGCAGAACTATTGCGTATCTGCTGCTCAGGATGATGTCGTCTGGATTTGCATCAAGTTTAACCAGGCAAATATCCATTTTAGTGTAGTTCAAGACTGCAGCTGTTAGAGTACAGAGGTTTCCCAGCTATAATGAAGAATTACCCACTTCAGTGATGTTTATTTATTGAGGAAATGTTTAAGAAAGTCTTATTTTCACAGAACTGTCTCCCCAATCCCACTGCTACAGAAAACAATAGGAGAAACAGTTATATATTACCAGCTAGCACTCTCACTCTGAGTTCAAAAAGAGTTTAGATTTGCATTATAGTAGCAGTCTCTCCTGAATTATACATCTCTGGTGAATAATGCATCTGCCTCCCTCAGGGTTACAACTGGTGCCATGAGAGGAATGTGGTGACAATATTTAGTGCTCCCAACTACTGCTACCGCTGTGGCAACCAGGCAGCTATCATGGAACTAGACGACACCCTCAAATACTCATTGTAAGTATGAAAAATAGCATGTAATTCAGTGGATCCCTAAAAGCTGGATTGTACAAAAACAATATACAACAGGCAACACGTGACTTTAAGATGATGGTCAACCAACAAATCTTTGGTTTTTCTCCTTCCTTCTCCTTGTAACCAGCTTGCAGTTCGACCCCGCGCCTCGCAGAGGGGAGCCTCACGTCACCCGCCGCACCCCAGATTACTTCCTGTAAAGTCTGACCTTTGGCCCTCGTCCAGTCAGGTCCAGCATTGCCATGATGTATGACCTTCAATCGATAACAACATGAATGAGGAAGAGGAGGGTGAGAGACTGGGGTGGCTACACAGCAGTGCACATTGTATATCCACACAAAGACCTATTTAAGCATTTAGCGAAAACCATGTCTGTGTGTCTGTGAATGGACCAAAAGGTGCGTGCCATAATCATTACAATATTCATTGCTGAGGACTTGTACTGAAAATCTCCCCCACTATGTAAAGCAACAGTGATGTTTGAACTCCTCATCCTGCACCTGTGTAGCTAGACCGATGGCACCGAGGTCCAAGGCGGAAATTTGCTCCTTCGAATGCGGCTGTTTGAACCCCACGCACCATGGCTTCTATTTCAGAGATCTGAACACGATCTGTTTGCACACTTTTGTAAATCTAAAGAAATGTAACATATATCAAAAGAAGGAAATTATTTCACACTACATGTTTTTTTTTTCTTTATTTTTTTTTAAATTACAAATAAAGCCCCCATCAGGCAAATTTTACACAAGGTTTCTTTATCCTGTGTAGCTTTTAAGGAAGACTCTTCTTATGCAGTCACCCAGCTTGGTGTATATGATAAGACAGATGATGGAGTGTTCATCCACATCAACTCACTGACTCCCTCTGAACTACAGAGTCTGTATTAACCAAACCATTTGAATAATAAAGATGAAGGTGGCTCCTTGATGTGACTGTGGTCTTTCCTTTCTTTTCTCTTCATGATACTCCAAGTCTTCGCCCTGAATGAAATGATAAGTGGTGCTATGGTTGGGCCTTCAAGGTCCCTTTGATCTGTGGTTTAATTTTGAAATGAACCAACTGGAAGTCAGCCAGTTCACCAACAAGTCAGTAGGTCAGCCATCTGGGCCACAGGTTGGCTGGCAGTTTTACAATTGAGGAATTAGTTCAGGGTGTGTTTTGGAGAAGTTTGCGTACCGATTACGTTCTTCCTCTTGGAGAGTTACTGTAATATAACTAAACTGTCTCACAGCTCGTTAGCTTATCAGGACATCTTGGCTAATATCCGAAAGGTAATTTCATCCACAAATTTTAAAGATGTGCACATAGTTATTTTCAAGCTTCAACACTTCATGAGTATTATTGCTCCTGTGTACTGTAAGTCCAATTTATTAGTAGGATTCCTCAGTCTTTACCTCGGAACAGTTGCTTTTAAATGCTATTATAGATACTGGTATTATGATTAAAACTCACATGGAAGACCCAAAAAAGGTCACAGCACAGAGAAGTCACAAATTCATGGGGTTGAAGAAGTGTGATGTTTTGTGGGCATAAATGCAACTTACAGTAGAATTGATGTAATGAAAATATTACAGTTTGTTTTCCTATTTGTCATGCGTGCACAAATTTATTCCAGATGAGCATGCTGTGTTTTATTTTACCTACACGACAAAACGTACTTTTAACATTTTTATTATTATTATTTTTTTTTTAAGGAAAAAATAGCAGTAGTGACGCACCAGTCAGAGTCAAAGCAGCATTAATGCACTCAAAACTGGGGAGGAAAAGCTTTCGAGGAGCACTTGAAAGCACCATGGAATCTGCTCGAAAGGCTCTGAAAAGAGGAAAGCGCCACTCCATGGTGGCTTTAAATACACTAAATCCACTTTTCAATACAGTACAATTCAGTACACTATGACGACACACCTGCACATAGACCTAAAGGACGTTTTCTATTAGTTTTAAAGTAAGTTCATACTTTCTAAGTCTAAATTGATTTAATGTATAGCAAAACCGCCCGAATGCCTATGAATTGCAACTTACGGCAGACTTTGCATAATGCATGCAGCTAGAAACAATTAAATTAAACCAGTGTGGCTGTACATAGTAAAATCTTAAATATGAAAATATGAATAGATATGCTGTGATCAGAACATCCAGTAAAAACATTTCAGTTTTTATTCAATAATCAAAATGTCATCCATAAAAATACAAACTCGCGCATGCCTCAAAATCTTAATAAAGATTACGCAAATGTCAGAATAATTTAGTATGTCAAATGCCGAGGTTATATATATATTTTTAAACTGCTTTAGGTTAACAGGAAAAGCAGCATTCGTGTGGCCGCCCCTTTTAAGCGAAGCATCTGACAAAGCGAGCGTCAGCCTCCGGGCGGCAGGCTCACTGGGCTGATTCAGAGACTTCCAGCCGATATTGGTGCCTACACGTCTGCCAGGCCGTGCTGTTGATTACAGAGGAATTTCACCTCTGGGTCTGAGTTGAAACATTTACGGTATGTAGCTTCGCAAACCAGAATGTGTTTTTTTATATGTTGTTCACTTTTGGGAATTTATTGTATTTTATTTTTTACATTTTGTTTACATCTTTGTTTGAATAGCCGTCGCTGAAGGCCTCACTGACATCGTAAGGTGCTAGCGTAACATGAAGCTAAGATGCTAGCATTGTGCATGGTAATGCTAGCTGCCAGCATAGCCTACATTTTAATAAACATTAGATACTTGTTTTGGTTGTAAAAACACACATTGCAGCTGTTCTTTAACACGTGGACCCGTTTAATGCAGTAGTGAGCACCCCATCAGTTAGTTTTCGAAGGAATCGAAAAGTAAGCAAGCTACTTAGTTAGCATTATCGTCGTTTAGCCTGTGTTAACAGTTGGCTAGCCGAACGTTGGTTAGCTTGGTGCTAGCTTGATCTCGCTCATAACAACGCCCTTCTTGGTAATATTAAGATATGTTTGCGTTTGTACCAGGTGTATCATTAGTGCTGTAGCTACCTGACTATGCTGTGCAACGTTTCTGTTTTTAGCGGGACAACAGGCAAGCTGTCAGCTAGCCATCACGTCAATATTAGCTTAGCTAGCTGAGGCGTTAGCAATGAGCTGGTGTCAGCTGTTAATGTGAGTGTACGCATTTGGCTAATCACATTTTGCAGAAACAGCTAGTTACATTTTAGTGTGTCTAATGATCTTGTTCTGTTCCACAGATAATGCCCACAATAAAATTACAGAGCTCCGATGGAGAAATCTTCGAGGTGGATGTTGAGATAGCCAAACAGTCGGTCACCATCAAGACCATGTTAGAAGGTATAACTTTTTAAATCATGACAAACTTTGTAGTCCATTGTTTCACTTGACGGTTGACTTTACATGGTATCCTATAGCCTATAATGTAGGCTTTATGATTATATTTGTTAGATACATTAGACAGATGAATAACATTCATTGATTATTTGACAGATTTGGGAATGGATGATGAAGGCGATGATGACCCAGTTCCTCTCCCAAATGTGAACGCTGCCATCCTCAAGAAGGTACAGAACACACACACACACACACGCACTCCTCATGCACTCCTCATGCACTCACCTGTGATGATCAGTGTTCAGCAGGCTTGTTTGTTTAATGAAAGGGGCTGGTTTTGTTGGTTTGTGTTGTGACATGTTTTTTTCTGCTTCAGCAAACAAGCATAAGTTAGTGCTGGATGTTTATGGGTGTTTTTAATATCTTTGATATTTGTGCGTTACACTGTGATGCAGCTTAAAGTCAAATCTACCACACAATGTAATTTGTATACGTGTACTGGTCACTCAGTTGACAGATTATTAGTTGTATTGATCAGCTTTTGTTGAAGCTGTTTGAGAGAGATGTTGATTGATCTTAACCTATTTTGGGAGACTAGTGTGTGGTGCTGTTGAATTGTTCTGCAGATAGTGAAAGGTTTTTCTAATATTTCGGTTCAACAACAAAAAAAAACCATTCTATCCCTCTTGTAGGTATTAAAGTTCCTTTGTTTAAGTGAGGCGGGCTGAAAAAGCTGTCAGATGTGTGCATGGTTTGTCTTCAGATTCTCTGCCCATTTTTACCCACTGAAGCAACAGCTGTTTGTTCCCCCTCTCCCTTGTTAAATCGTTCTTGCCTGTAAACCAACTAATGACATCTGTGGGAGCAGAAGGCTGCGATGACCTGTTTCTTTTGCCTCTTCTACAAGTTCATGCTTGTGCTTCAGAGCTGCAACTACTTCACGAAGGAGATTTTAAGATTATTTTGTTCACACCTCTGTTGGAGAACTGAAACACAATCTTATTAATGATGATTTTCATGAACACATTTCTAAGAAAGTTTTCAAAATAAGGAAGTCAAACAAGGCACACAGTGCAGTGTTTAATATGTTGGTTGTGCTCCAGTTGTGCTTATTGATGCCACAATATTTTTGCCTGCTGATGACCACTGTAACTGGTTAAACCGGTGCGTGTGTTTGTGTTTCCCAGGTGATTCAGTGGTGCACTCATCACAAAGACGACCCCCCACCCCCTGAGGACGATGAGAACAAGGAGAAGAGGACAGATGACATTCCTGTATGGGACCAGGAGTTCCTCAAAGTGGACCAAGGCACCTTGTTTGAACTCATTCTGGTAAATACAGTCATTCATTGTATTACACTGATCCACGTTATTCAGGTTGACACTAACCTTAACCACAACCGTTACAGCCCAAAGCCCATCCTCACCTAAACTTTAACTCAAAACAAAACTGTATTAAGTAATATTTAGCATTGCTATGGCTTTTCCCCCTGCATGGCAGGTGAGTCCTCACAGTGGTAATTTATAATGTTATACAGTATTACTAATTAACAGACACACATGCAGATGGCCACTAGAACTAAGCAGTGGTTTGTGTATGGTGGGCTGAGTTTGGCACTAAAGCCTAAACCCCATAAGTAGAATTTCTTTCCCATAAATCTGTTGTTCTGATGTTTTTATGTAATTTATGCATTTGAAGTTCAGTTTGAGTGAAGAAGCTTAGTGCTGTTATGCAGACCATGAAGACAAGTCAGCACAACTACATGATGAATATAAGATACTGTATCATTGGTGCTTTTTTTCCCCTCCGTTCTAGTGTCATCTTAATGGAAAATAGAGTTAATACTGACATAAAGAGACTGCTTTAATCAAAACCTTTCAAATGGAGAGAGACCAGATTATAGTAGCATTAAAGTGACTCTCTGGAGTGCTGATTCAGACTTATGGTAATCTATAACTTGATATCTGAGGACATTTCCTGCAATACACCTTCATATCACGTTGCCATTGCAGATATTTTGTCGCTTCACTGCCTCTTTGTGTCACCTGTTTAAGTGTGTGTTTTCATTTGCAAAGCTCGTTTCTCTTGTGATGTTTTCCATCCACTGCTGTGGCAGAGCGTTTTCCTTTGGTTAGCACAGATACAAAAGTAGCTTAGCAACAGCTGGAAGATTGGTGGTTTGGGCAACTGCTGTGGAAGAGGCAGGGGTTTAAAAAGAGTGTTTCAAGGTGAAAACCCACAGGGAGTTTGTACAAACCCAGGAGCAGGGTTTGTACGAAGTCTTGAGAGTAATTTTAATTTTAACCATTATGTTTTCAAGGTCAAGAACATGCTGGAATTTGAATGAACCCTCTGAGAAATGTTTGATTTTCAACATAATCTGGTGTTTCATCTTCAAACTCACTCACGTAAACCAAAAATCTGGTAATGTTTGAGAAGAAACAAGACAGGCATCATCTCAGTCTCGTTGTCTTAGCACTGTAGATGTGATGATAAAGGCTTCAAGAGCCTGGAACTTTTTGGCTAAGGTACTGCTTGAATTTTACTCTTCAAAGCCGTGTGTACCCTGTGGGACTTGAATTGATTTTGGGCAGCAAGTGACGGTAAACAAGCACGTGAACGGTAACAGAGGTGGCCTCTGCGAGTGATTGGGAAATAGGTGTTGGACAAGCTGTGGGCTTCCAGGAAGTGAAACACAAGTCGGGGTGTTTGTCAGTTTTGATCAGCTGTTTGCTTATGTTGACATGCACAAAGTGACACATGCACGCTCTAATTCGTGGTACTTTGTAACATGAGCGCTCATTTCTGCTGTTTACCTCATGATTGTCAAATTGGAAAGACTGCCGTTGTGATAATTCTCCAGAGTTGTAAAATCCTGTCTCTTGATAATCTAAACTGCCTTGCTGCTTTGGTTTCTGATAAGCCTTCAACTTTACAGATCTGTTACTCAAAGTGGCCTTCCTGGATGTTGGGCCCCATTTACACGTTGTATTAATATGATCCATGTCTGGATAATGACATCTGATCCACAGGCCTTTGTGTATTGATCTGATATTATTAACCTTTCCTATCTTGACTCAGTGAATCTCAGTGTGCCTTTAGTAGGTGGGCTGGTGGACAAGTACACATGTCAAGAAAAGCGATGGCATGATTCATTTTTAAAGAACTTTTTGTTAGGGAGGATTTGCTAGCTACTGCTGCCACTTGTTGCTTTTGCCTCAGCATTTAAACGCTGACAGTGAGAAGAAACAGTCGTGAAAACCACCAGGAGCTTCACGTGTTGTCGTCCCTGAAATGAATCCAAAGCAAAAACGCCCTCGGCTGGCTGTTAATGTAGCTGTAGGTGTTGATATTTTCCTTGAAATGCTAAGCTATCTGTCTGTCCTCGCTCCCCTTTTTCTCACCGCCACCCCCCTCTGCTCCTCTTCATGTCAACGTTGTGTTTTCCTCTGTTTAGGCCGCCAACTATTTGGACATCAAAGGCCTGTTAGATGTCACCTGCAAGACAGTGGCCAACATGATCAAAGGCAAAACCCCAGAGGAGATCAGGAAGACTTTCAACATCAAAAATGATTTCACAGAGGAGGAGGAAGCCCAGGTAGCTATTCCACCCATCACCTGTCTGTTGATGAAGTCATACGAGAAATGAGCAGCTCACTTTGGAATGATCCTGAATATCATTTAGAAAATAGACCCTTTTATTCTGCATGAAGGGTCACAGCTTCACCAGTTGACCCGCCGTCCACGTATTTTTGGAAACTCAGCCCGTTTGTCTGTCCTCTCGTCCGCAGGTACGCAAAGAGAACCAGTGGTGCGAAGAGAAGTAAAGGGGAAGATCCTGCCAACACTACCACACTGAATAGGAATTGTCCCTGCTAACTGGTTGCACTGGCGTTGTTCATACTTGTCAATATTTACATTTAGTATATTTAGAGCCACATACCCACCTCCCTCCCCTTCCCTCAATTTCTGTATACCAATAGCATGAGCAGTTTAACTTGGCTGTGTGTTGTAATTTAAATAAAAGAAAAAGCTCTTTTGTTTCAACTCGTGTATTCACATTAAAAATACTTCTGGTTTCATGGCTTTGTACCCTTAAAGATTAGAAGACGGTCCTTTCATACTTCCCCTATTATTAATCGCAGTGGTTGTCTTTTTTACTGGACATGTTCGTTTTCTTTTAGGTTAATTGATTGAATGAAATGACTTTTATGACAATGGAAATGAAAGGGTGGATATTTTATTTTTTGCTCTGTACATGCATATGTTCTGTGAATCCATGTTGAGAGAGGTTGGGCTGTGCAAAGGAGATGTGAAGTTTGAGGTGGAAAGATGTTTTTTTGGCATAACGTCCTTTGGACTCGAAGTACTTGAGCGTTGTCACACAGCATTGGGTAACTCATTCCTAATTCATGTTGTATTGAATTGGAAACTTTTCTCAGATAAGCTCTGATGCTGGCTTTTGGGATGATCAAACATAAACTGAAGGAGTAAATAAAGCGTTTAAAAAGGTTGAGGTTTGTCGTTTTTGTTCTGATGGTGCCAGTCGCAGAGGAGCTCGACCTTCTTTGGGACATTTAGCTTTATTTCTTCAGTAATTTGCCTCAATGAAATCAACATATTTGAAATGTCAGTCTTAACTACAGTAGACATGGACAAGATATTCAAAACACTTTAATACATCAAACAAAAACAAGTAATACATCAGAGGCGTAAAAAATACAAAAGACATCCTCGAGGTGCTGCCACTGCTGCGGCGAGACACCCTCCAAAATGAAACAAGCTATTTCTAGCACAAGAGCGCGCTCTGCTGGAGGAGAGCAGTGTTGCTGTACAAAAGCTCAGCCTACAGTCGCAAGCAGGACAGCAAATTAAAGCCTTTTTAGTTGAAACCTATTTTTGTTACATTTAAGTCGGAACATGCACAGATTGAGAACACAAGATATCATCTGAACTGCCGCAGTAACACGTGACCAAGGAAAGGTTCTGCACGAGAGGACAAACACGAAATGTTTAAAGAAATAGTAGAAACTAAAAATCTTTTTTTTTTCGTTATTTCACTTTTTTTTTTTTTTTTACATAAAAACATATAAAAGTTTAATTATAATAGGGAATTCCAACATTTATAAAACTTTACAACACAATGCAATATAATAGTACCCATTTGGTCTCAGATTAGTTGACGGAGCTGCAAAATGTTCAGTCGAAGGAAAACAGCCAAGAGACATTAAAAAAAGAAAAACCTTGTCTTTCATCTGACCTAAAAATGACGTGAGATTCATACAAATATGCCAAAAGTTATGAGACGGCAGACTGGAAATGTGATGATACAGCGAGAGACTGACATGCTGAAAGTGCCCAAAAGAAATAACTGATCCTTTCTTTTTTTTTACCTGATGAAAATTTGTTTTTTTCCTTTTGTCAGCACTAAAAAATGTTTGGAAATGGAATGAAACTGAAGTCGAACTGTTAACAAAATGGCAGCTAAAAAAAAAAAGCCGATCTGTGGCTCTCCTTAGACCTGAGGTTCTGCTGGTCTGCGCTCCCCTCGGGTTTGGTCTGAGTGATAAAGTGTATCATGTAACAGCACTGATCTCTGACAAAGAGTCTTCTGCGGCGAACCGTCTCACCTCGATGCCAGAACTCATCTCTGCCTCATTTTTCGGTCTGTGTTCGTGTGGAATATTTGACAAAGAGCTCATTTGCAGTAACGATTGTGATTGTCATACAGGTCGACGGCTGTCCTCAAGGCAGAACTGAACCAGGCCCAGATTAATTCTGCCTCTGTTCAACTTGAACTCTTTGTGACGAGCTGGGAATCAGTCGCCAGTTCAGGGGCTGGATCCTCTCAGGGATGTGGCTCAAACAGCGGGTCCTTCAGTGGACCAAAGGCCTCTCACAGACTCTGCTGTCTGCCTCGTTAACTTCTAAAAAAAGTAATTCAAAATTCACGACCAGGAAGTCGTCCTCATACCATCACAAAATACTTAACTGGGACAAGTTTAGAATCACTAAACTCACACTATGACAAGGTAAAGTCTAAACTTATGTCCAGGCTGGCAATGATTGAACCAGCATCTGCCAAATGTGCTGTGGTCATGTGACATTTCCAGTCTTTCAGGTTGAAGACCACCTGAGTGCTTTATCAAAGAGCCGACAATTTTTGAAGACTGGAGAGGATCCGGCCTCTGACCTGAGACACAGCCACTCTGGGCCACATTAGTGCGGATGCTTGGAGAAATGAGGAGGAGGAGGAAGATCTTCATAGCTCTGGGGGGAGCTGAGGTGGGCGGGGTCTGGGGTGTGAGCGGACCGGGGCGATCACTGAGTCTCTGTTAACACTTTGAGAGAAAGTCCTGCGGCCTTGGCGGCCGACAGCGCCGTCGCCGGGCTGTGCGTCTGCTTGCCGGACAGTTCCAGGTGCGCGTGGGCGTGTTTGGTCACGGGCTGACGGAGGTCGCCGCACTTGCCCGCAGGCTGCTGCAGGGGCAGGCGTGCGTGTAAGCGTGTGTGTGTTGGCGGAGACAAGGGGAGGCATGTCGATGGGGAGGTGGGCGGCGGGGAGCTGCCCGGGGAGGGGGGGCGCTGGTGCTGGTACAGGCGGTGGCGGGCGGGGGACGGGGGAGAGTCTATAGCACTTAAATCTGAAGAAGTTGGGCTGGGACAGCCTCCTCCTTGAAGGTAGCGAATGCACTTCTTTTTCCTCCTAGGGACAGTCAGAGAGAGTTATCTGTGAATAAAGTGTGGATGGTAAACGTCAGCAGGCTTCAGTGAAGATGCATCATTCACACGATGACAATGAACAGGGACACACATGATAACAATGAACGAGACGAGTATTAGTGCCAGAGGGACATGTCCTAAACTAGAGCCTCCTATTCTAGACAGAAAATAATCGAGTTTTTGAGAGTTTTTGAGTCTTCTCTGTCGCTCTCATTATTATCGAGGGATAATCTCTCTGTCAAACGTTCCAAATCACACCCGTCAGCACCTGCAGCTCACTGGTTTACATGTTTGTATCTCGTTGGTTTGAAATGTGCACAAAAGCAAGTGAAGAAAAGCAGCAGTTTTTGGCTTTAGGAGGAGGAACATGCTGGAACGAGCTCTTGGCGACTTCCTGGAGTTTTGTTGTGACCTCGAGGTTGCCAGGCAAGATGGATAAACATAAATGAACAGTTACACTACATTTGTCTGTGATCCAGCTGCACAAGTGAGACGTACAGTGTGAATTACTGAGCTTTACAGGTGTTAGCAGGTGTTAGCATGTGCATCTTTGAACTTCAGAGGGTCAGGCTGCCTGCTTCCCTCTGCCTCCAGTCTTCATGCTGAGACAAGAAGACATGGCTCATGCTAACACAGAATGATGACAGTCCTTTCATCTCACTTCAGGTGAGAAAGTGAATAACATTTCCCAAAATGCCGAGCCACTAGGAGGATTTCTGCTATTGTCTTTTTTATTTGAGAGCAGGGAATACCACTCAAATCTTAGTTCTGTTAGCTCAGACATGGAGTTGCCCCATTCTAAGCATCATTAAAGCAGTGTTTATTGCGCCACTGCGTTATACAGTCAGATGTTTCCATTTTTTTGTCCACCCCATGTGCACAGTTCTCCTGTTTGCACCGAGCACGCTGCAAACAGGAGTGACGTGCTGCGCTTGGTGAGGTGCTGTACTCAAAGGCAGACCTGTGCACCGCCGAGCGCAGCATCAAAGCAGTTAACAGGATCCCATGATCATTACCAGAACATGAAATGAGTCACCAGGTTGAACCGCAAGGAGAGGCGCTCGGCCATATTTAGACAGAGGGAGAGAGGGAGGAAGAGTGCGATAGAAAGTGATTTCTAAATGTCAGAGTTCACCATCAAAAGGCGCCTCTTACCACATCGCATGAATGGAGAAAGTTGAAAGCAGATGGGCATGAGAACGCCGTCATAATGCAAAGCTGCAGGGAGTGTGTGTGTGTGTGTGTGTGTGTGTGTGTGTTGAGCTGTGGTTATAAGGATTTGCTCTAACCACATTCACCCCCCCTTTGTTCTCTCAAACCGAAACACACACACAAACACGCTTAGATTTCCATGACGTGGTGGTGGGGAGGACTGCAGGGCTGCAGCAGTGCCGCGGTGCTGGGAGCTTTTTCTGCAGAACCCCTGATCCCTGATCCTGATCCTGATCCCTGCAGCGCCCCGTGAAACTACTGTAAGACCTGCTCTGCCTTTAACGGAGCGGCCTGTTTCTGATCAGCTCTGAACCGAAGTTGTTGTTAAGTTTGAGGACACTCAAATCAGGTGATTTTGGGTGCGCAGCCCCTGCAGATCAGTAAATCTAACACTGTGGTTTCTGGATATTCGCGTATCCGCGTCCGGGGGCAGCAGCCTGAGAAAGGAGGCGCAGACCTCTGCTCCGAGCTCCTCACCTCGTCTCCACGGCTGAGCGCAGACACTCTGCGGAGGAAACTCATTTCGGCCGCCCGCGTTTGCGAGCCTGTTCTTGTTTCAGGATATTTCATCACCAAATTAATCATAAACTCTGCAAACCAAGTTTCCTGATTTACTTTTCGGACTGTGAGCACTGAAAGCAGTCAGGCTCAGACGAAGCCTTTGCTCGCAGTGGGAAATCCCCAGCTTTAGTTCATAATAACAGGCAGGAGAGAAACGCGGCCGCTGGCATGATGTAACGGCTCTGATTTGGCAGCCTTTGCTACTGAATTAGAGCAAAGCTTCAGCGACTATGATGAAACGTTTGTGACTGTTTGACCTTTGACGCAGGTGCTGCAAATGAGTCTTAATTGCTGCTGCTGATTATGTCAGAGACACAGCTGAGCAGAGGCTCCATGTGGGCTGTTTTTAGCTGAATTTACAAGCTGCAGCAGAATGTTTTTCCTTGTGGAAAAGTCTGACTTTTTGGGCATTTTATAGCACAAACTCATGTGAAGTCATAAATCTGTCGAGCACATGTTGTGAGTTGCCAGGAACAAACTGAAAGGCCTTGTTTTGGTTCAGTTTTGATTGAGGTGGAGCAACGTATGAACCTTTCTTTCTGATATCACTCCCCTCACATGCAGGTGTGTTTTCACTGAGCCACTCTGCAAACACTGCTTTGTTACTGAGTGGTATTCCCTTTTACCCACATTAACTGCACGGGGCCCGGATGATACGGAGCATTACAGCTGCAGAGAAGAACCCAAACCACCTCTGACATTTAAGGCGAGACATCACAGGAAAATGACGATGAAACGGGAGAAAATCCGGGTTGATGCCTCGCCCGAAGTCACAGGATATGACAAGATTACTGATCCTGGAACAGCAATCGTCTTGAGCCTGATCTTACTGACTTTAAGTGATTCCAATCAGAATGTGTTTAGTCTGTTTACACATTTCTTGGCTCTAATGCCTCCGTTTGCAGAGCAGGGTTAGTGACAGACAGCATGCAGAGCTCAGGTTGGATTCTCAAACGTCCTCCTGAGGCAGAGCTCGACTGGAGGCAGATATCATCTCATTGGTTGGGTTAATAGTCAGTGGGTGGAGGAAACTAAACTGATAAAGTCTTTTGAATTTGATCAGATTGAGGAGATCATTATCACTGCCTCCAGATCAGCTCACCCTCTGAGAAGTGTTTGAATAACCCAGACCCCATCGGGGGGGTGGAGTGATGGCAGCAGACGGGTTAAATGGGAGCAGAGATGAGGACGTTTGTTGGACGACAGCAGCGCGGCGCGATGGAGTGGGTGGGGGGTGGATGTTTGGTACACACCTGCAAGGACCGCACCAGTCCGTTTGTTGGTTGAGGCCGAAGCGAGCCCGGCATTTCTTAGGAGAGCCCGGGTCTGAGCGCAATGCACAGCATGCACAGAACGAGGAGGAGGAGGAAAATAGAGAAGAGCAGGAGGAGCGGAGACGGGGTTAGAGGGACGAGGACAGAGGGAGGAGACATAAAGACAGGAAGAAAGAGACACAAGAGCTCATCAGGGCAGGGAAAAAAGCTCCGACCGGGCTGTCCGCTCGGAGAAAGCCATCTGTTAGTAGCCGGTTACAGCACAGCGAAACAACCAACAGAGGCACCAAACAAAACTCACACACAGCCGAGTTAAACAAACAAGTCAGACACCCTGGAAACAGGAAGTTAAGAGAGACTCAGGGGACACTCTGTTAGTGCAGGGCTTCAAAAGGTGTTCGCAGTCACCAACCGCCTTCTCACGAGAGAAATCCAGAATACTTCACTACGTCTCTGACGCTGGAAAATATTCTTTTTATTGATGAAAATCAGATTTCACTTGCTGCACTTTAAACTTAGTTTTAGTTCAGCAGAGGCACTAAATCTGAGCTGGCATTAGATTGCGGGCATCGCTCATGCTTCACCATCACCAGCTTGGTTTATTAACAGCCATTGCTTCCTTCCACGCCCTTATATAAAAGACCAGAGATCCTGCAGGACATTTAAGACCTGCTAAAAGCTGCCACTTTCTCACTTTTGATGCTACCTGCTAATGCTAGATTCCACCGTATCGTTGGCATGAGCATTCACGCACAGTCAGCGATCTACTGGGGACGTGTGGAGGACTTCTGTGTGTGTTTTTCTAATAGTTAAGAGATGGGAATTTGTGTTCGGCCGCCCTCACACGCTGAAGGAAAGGGGGAAATGCCCTGATGTGTGACATTTTAAAACTTGCACAGCTCAGATCAGGACATCAGATTCTGTACACAACGTTTAGAATTCAGGTTATGTGGAAAGCCGAGTGGGTGGGTGGTTTGACGTTAGAGACACATCCTGCCTCAAAAGACGACGAGGTGTGCTGCGCAGCGCCAACGCAAGTTCGAGCTCAACTGAATTTTCTCAAATACTGCCGAGCTGACGCCGGCCATTTGTTTTCTGACACTGAAACATGGTGTGGTGACGTCTGTCTGACAAGAAAAAGGTGTTTTCAGATAGTTTACCTGCATTGGAGTCCTGCAGCTTCTCCCTTTTTCTCCTCTTCTTCTTGCCCTGTGGGAGAAAAAAACAAAATCCCCCCAATGAATTACTTATTTTGTCTAATGTGACATTATTTCTAGATTCCCCTTTGCTTTCCCGGTTAGCTTAATATGTTTGTTTACTACCCTTGAGTGCAAGCCCCCTTTGAGAGCGACACTGACAGGGATGAAACATAGTCCCAAACTCTAACAGAAATCTGCACCATATGAAAAATGCAGGTTTCTTATGTGTCAAGTTAAAAAAAAATGCAAAGTTGGAAGCAGCAACCAGGTCAGGCAACCGTCTTTAATGGTCTACAAAAGCAAGGAAAAAGCAAGAAAGATAAAGAAAAATACGCTAATGTCACTGTTCACTCAATTCATGCAAGACCCGATGCGTCGTCACCAAAAAGCAATCCCTGAAAAGGAGATCTGAGACGCTCCCAAACTCTTGTTTTCATATTTGCAGCCACATATCTCCAGGCTTGACTGTATTGTGCGACTGTTGAGGTGAACATCAGAGCTGTTCACGCAGATCCGGTGATGGTGGAGTGAGGCCTCGTATTTGGGTGATATGAAGGATGTGGGTACAGAGATCTACCGCCTACGCCTCACTGTCTGCCCTCCTCGGCTCGCTGTCAGCATTGTCTATGTGGTTAAAACAACTGCACCTTTCTGAAGCTTTGTGAGGGTGGGCGTATGTGTGTGTGTACTGTGTGCAGGCTTTTTTAGGACTCGGAGGAGAAACCCTCCACAGCTGCGGGGGCGATATATGGAACTTCCTTCCTGCTTTGCTGGCAGGTCCACTGACTTCTTTTTTCTAACCTCAGGAGGAGAGCAGAAGAGAGGGGGTTTCTTAAAATATTGTCTGCTGCACTTTCAAGCACGGCCAGAAGCCCTGAATGCTCGTGTATACGGACGGGTGACAAATTAAAGGAAAAACCAACACAAAGTGTTGTTTTAAGGAGATGGACCACCATGTGCTGCCAGCACAGCGTCAGTGCGCCTTGGCATTGATTCTACACGTCTCTGGATCTCTACTGGAGGCATGAACACCATTCCTCCAAAGCATCTTCCCTCAGTGATGATGGTGGTGAAGAGCGCTGTCAGACATGTCAGTCCGAAATCTCCCACTGGTGTTCAAGCGGGTTGAGATCTGCTGACTGCGATGGTCTCAGCATGTGATTCACATCCTCTTCATGGTCATCAGACCATTCAGCGAGCCCCCGTGCCCGATGGATGGAGGCATTGGAAAGACGTGTTCCATCAGAGGATAAAGGTGATCGCACAAATCAACAAATGTGTTGGTTTGCAGTGAGCCTTCCCTCTAAGGGGATAAACCAGCGTAACAGGATCCCCTCAGGGGTCCAGCATTCAGGCCTGCACTCTTCTCTTGTGGACGCCACACATGCATTCGCCCACTGAAGGGTGATACGTCTGACCACATCACTTAGTGTCAATGGCTTTTTCACCGCTGACCTCTCTAATGTGCGTTCATCTTTGCAATGAGGGGTTCAAACCTGGACTAATAACCCTCTCTATGTAACTGTTGACTGCTAGGTTTGCCCTTTGTCACCCGTCCGTTTGCCGTCTTTGCACGAGTTGTTCTATTCTACACATGCGAGCGTATCACACCCTGCTGCCCTGCGCCTGACAGGACAAATCACTCATGTTTTTGGTTTCTTTCTTCCTGTCACTCAAAGGTTACAGCATAAAGTGACCTGCCCAACGCGCCTTTAAATAAATACTGTGAAGACGAGCCTGTCAGTGAGCCACCACGTGTGGATTATGCTCACACATACAGCTACACTGAGTCCTCATCAAGCACCATCCACTGTTCCGTCTTGCTGAGCTGCTGGGAAAATGCTCAAAGCTCCATGCACACAGCAGCAGCTCCTACACCGACTGTATGATCACAGTTTACTCCAGCTCTGGTTTATAACACATTCAGAACACCGTGAGGATGTTTTGGAAAAGTGAGCTTCGAAGTAACTCTCTACGACGAGTGTTAGGTGCTTTTATTTTGAAATATTAACTGGCACCGCGTTGTGCTCCTCTGTCAGCCACAGCACTGAAAAAAAGTGATGAAAACCAAATGAAGAACATTAAAATGGAGCCGGTGTGCATGTTAGTGACATGAAGCGCTCGTTTAGATGCCGCAAACGTGTTATAAACCACAGCCAGAGTGAAGCGCCACCATAACTCGTGCGTCATGCCTGCCCCTCTACAGATCTCAGCCCAGTCAGACCAAGAGGGAACAAAGACGGTACAGCAGAGAAAAGCATCAACAGGTTAACACTCTGACAGTGACTGAGAAGCAGCTCCTGTTACAACCAAAGCCTGAGGGGGACACTTTCCTCATCGTCCTCGGCTAGAAAATATTCATACATTACAGTTATTAGAAAAGCAGAATAACAGAAAAATCACTACTTAATGTCAAAAGGTTGTGCGTACCATACGAACGTGTGTCAATGTCGTCTAGCTACATTCATGACAAAAATGAAGGTGCTGTGTTTTAAAGGGATGCCCATTAAAAATAAGGAGGCAGCGAGGCCAGCCATGCAGCCCTGCTCTCTGTTAGTTGAGCAAAACGGGTCGATTTATACCTCTGTGTGACTCAGCGTTTTACCGTTTAACTGACTGGTGGTCAAAACCATGGAAATGTGCAAGACTTGGGTGAAACGTGTTCTTAACTGACCAATCAGGTGTGCCCTTGCAGCTGCTGTTCCTCGTGTTGTTGCTGCGAGGTTGACGTGTGTGAGTCATTAAGGGTTTTTGGAAGGTGCATGCAAACGTTGCACAGGAATACCCACAACCCCTTTCATGCAGCTCGTCACATACTCATGTTCTCCCCACCACAGAGGCATAAATCCACCGTAAGACGTGTCCCTACCCAATCAGCTTTACTCTTTTCCCCTGCGACCCCGCTAAGGCCCGCCTCCTGCAAGAGTTCAACAGCAAACTGACAAGTCAGAGGCACACAGCAGCCCAGATACAGCACATCCCCAAAACATGAGACCAAAACACATGCACCACACAGGTTCGACTTCCTCCTACAGTCTGGGAGACCAGTTTAGTCTTTTCATGCCATAAAAGTTAGGTTTTATGACTTCTGACTGACAGGTCTGGGAGCCAATAATCATGCAGGTTGTTGAGACATTAGCCAGGAGGGGAGGGAAGCTGAGGTGGGAACAATGACATTATTAAACCCAGTTTAAAAAGTTCTGGTTTTATTGAATTGATACCGTCCTGTTTTCTCGTCTTGGTTGTATTTACAGGGAGTCAAACCAGAGAGAGAAGAAGTCAGGTGGTTGGACCACATCCTGGTGACATCAAATGTTTTGGACTCTTCACAGATTTTGGCTTTTTATACTCGTCGTGAAATGCAGTTTAAGCAACTGCGTGTCACTACTAATATAGTAAACACTTCATAATATAATAACTTATCAAAGTATAAATAGCTCTCATTGCTTTCTTACTCTTATTTTGAAGGGGGATCAGTGGCTTTTATTTTCATATATTAAAAAAAAATTGAAATTCAAGTTCAAACAACAATCAAAATGATGTCCGTGAAGGATAATGCAGCACCCCTGACACGGGTCGACAAAGACATGACATATAAAAACTAGTTTAAATATAAAATAATAGTATAAAAATGAATCTAAATATCTTTACGCTGATATAATTATTACACAAGCACATCGTTTTCGAAGGTAATACTAAAGACACAACACGTGACTTCTTCACTCCCCGACAGCCCAGGTACAAAAATCAAGAAAACGCCTCCTCCGCTTCAAACTTTTACATCTCCCTGGTCACGTTTGGTTCAGATCAACTTTTAAGAGGGTGTCTTTTTTTTTTCCAGTCAGTATGGAGGAAGAGGAGGAAAGAGGAAGAACGAGAAGAGAAGTCCTTACGTAGTTGTCCCTGGCAGACCAGGTCGGGTAGAGCTGCATGTGGAGTTGTCTCTCTTTCCTGGCCAACTCGTAGTACTTGGCCTGCTCCTCCCGGGTCAGTGCATGCCACTGGACAGACACACACACACACACACACACACACACACACACACACACACACACACACACACACACACACACATCAAGAGAGAAATAGTTAGTATTTTGATCTAATTATCAGACATAAAAACAAGGCTCTGTTTTTAATTCCACACAGAGGAAAGGTGAAAACTATGTTTTTACCTAAATCTAAAATTATGAACACTGCAGGAAGTAGTATTTTTTTGCCTTTGATCACTCTACTACTACTACTACTACTACTACTACTACTGCTTCAACGAAGGACAAAAGAGGCAGTAATAAAAGTACACAGCAGAAAGTAAAACCAAATAAATGAGATAAAATAATATATATTATATAGATACTATATAAATATACAAAAATATTTTTTTTTATAGCACTTATGTACTACTATTAAAAACAAAGTAGCTCTTCCCACAGTTCCTAAGTGTACAATACAACATACTTCACTGTCTTATCGTTCCACAGGATCCCAGTACTACCAGCACTACCAGTCAGTGCTCTGATCTCCTGTCATGATCCGTATGTGTGAAACCACAGACTGACCCGGAAACAGGATTAGTCTGCGTTTAGATGTTGAACGTGTGTGTGTGTGTGTGTGTGTGTGTGTGTGTGTGTGTGTGTGTGTGTGTGCATCCCTCACCCTTCGTCCCAGAATCTGGTTGATGGCGGCGCTCTCCTTTAATGTGCACTCGGCGATGACCTTCGCCCTCATCTCCTTCATGTAGAGCATGAAGGCGTTCAGGGGTTTCTTGATGACCGGCTTCTTGGGCTCCTTCTCCCGCTTGACCTCCTGTGGTTTCCTGAGGAGGAGGAGGAGGAGAAGGAAGACGTGAAGAAATTGACGCAAGGATGGAGCGAGAAGCAGAGCCTCTTTTTCCTTTTCATTTGTAGATTTGTGTAGACAAAGAATTCGAGTGTGTGTGTTGTTCACAAACAGGAAGTTACAGGAAACGTATGACAAAACAGACACATCAAACAAGTTTAAGTGTGTCAGCGAGAGGGAACTTTGACAACAACGAAGCAAGTGTGGCAATACTTACACATACATGCCTCTGTCATACTGGTCATGATGATCCTGTTTGCCTGTAGGGGGCACTATGGCTGGATGGGGGATCCCTGTGGGATGCATGCCTGATGGGCCCAGCATCAAAGAGTGAGGGAACCTGGAGGTGGAGGTGGAGGAGAGAAGGGTGGAGGAAGACAAAAGGAGAAGAGTTCAGAGAAATGCGTCGAGTCGGGGGCCCAGGGGACGGCGAGCGTCAAAGCAGGAGCAGGAGTTCTGCTAAGCTGCGCTGGAAAGCATGTGTCACCACTAGAGGGCGTCCTAGCATCACTGAATGAGTACATCTGAATCATCCCTGTTCATCTCAGCCTCAAAGAAGGCCGTGTGAGGGACTGTGTTTCCTGATAAGTCTCTCAGATAACAGACAAAAAGATCTTTTATGACAAAAACGGGGTTGTTTCAGTGCATTTACAGACTGTGGAGATAAAGAGGGGGGAAACACTGACTGACACTGAAGCGGCACTGAGCATCAGCTGCTGGCAGCTCGTGGCAGACGACTGAGCGTCAGGGTCAAATAATAACCACAAAATATTCATATTGTTTGCTCCATCCTGCGGCTCATAGGTGGGTTCACTGCGCTAACTCAGGTATTAGCATCAGAAATACATAAAGGCTGACAATTCGGTTGAAGCAGATCATATGACACATGACCTTTTTCTCAATTTAGACTCTAAAATCTTTACTGGCTTTTAAGTTGGTGTGATTTTCTAACAACCTGACAGCCGCTGGGGCAACACCCACCTATGTGGCCTGACGGAGGGCTGAATGAACTGTATGAAAGGTTGGTTGATGTTTGGTTGCCGTGTGACCGAGGCCTTGTGCATGAGGCCCTGCAGAGAACCAGATGAACTGGCAAAGCGCTGCGGCGAGAAAGCGTCTGTCTGCTGCAAGCTTCCAATCTGCATGTGTGATCTTTGCCGGGGGTTCAAGATCGAATGTGTCGCTTTAGATTCGCAGCTTAAGCAAATATGCAAAAAAGAAAACACCTGGCCGGACAATGTGAGGACTCTCTCGAGCTCACGGCGGGGGTCGCCAGGTTAACGCTGGTATTTTTTGTGCTCCTGTGTGTCCTTGAAAGACAAAAATGCCCACTGCTTTTTAAAAAAAATCTAGTTTCATTAGCGAGGGTCAGGGATCAGGAACACACACAAAACAGAGAATGCATGAAAGGGCGGCAAAGCGAGGAAAAAGCTGTTAATTTCCGGACGGTGCTCAACATGGAGTGTGTGTTTCTGTGTGTTTGTGCGTGTGCATGTCAGCCTTTTGTGTTCTGCAGCGGCGGCTTGCTTGGCTCGGCTCGGTTTGCCTCGGCTTCTTTTTGGCGAAACGCTGAACTCGTCCTGTTTATAGCACACTGGCTCCGACGGGACAGCAGCTGCCCGGCGAACGCTGACACACGAGCTGAACACGAGCTCGGCCAATGGAAAAGTCCGGCTCAGGCATTCTGAATGTGCTATAAACAGGAGGCGATGATGCAGAGCGGTTTGTGCTCCCGCTCTTTTGGCTCGGGCCGGCTTCGTCCGACCAGCCGGCTACAGTACCTGGAATAGGAGGAGGCGCTGGAGAGGTTGGAGGTGTAGGGCTGCCTGAATCCACAGGGGGACAGGGCAGGATAGACTGGCTGGCTCTGCCTGCCACAGCACAGCAGAGGGGAGAGACGGCAACAGTTGTGCCTTTGAGCTTTACAGGTACAAACATCTGCTGATCCCCGCGGGGACGTTTGGCCATTAATGTCAACTTACTTCAACTGTAATCTTGATTTAAATGCAATTTCATCATGAAGATACACTGAAAAAACACTCGACAATGATACAGAGAAAACTTTTTTTTTTTTGCATTTCATTGTTAGACAGCAGGAGAGTGAAACAATCTTCATTTTCTTGACATTTCTTTGCCTTTTGGAGTTTTAGGTAAGACGTTTGGACAGCTTCCCACCTCCCCTGTTCAGCTGTATGTGTGTGTGTGTAGGTGTGTTTGATGTATGAGTGTATTCATCGTTTACATTGCTGTATTTTGTAACACACAAATAAATATCTATGCAAATTTGAAAACAATCTCATTTGTCAATATAGTGGAATCTCGTGGTTTAACGCTGCTTTGATTTTTCTTCCCATCTATAGAAGTATCTGTTGTAGAGGCTCTTGTGATGCCGTGATGCATGGCGATCCCCCGTGGAGACTCTGGATCAGCACTGTTGACAGCTGTGTGTCAATACTTGGCTTACCGGGAACAGAAACACACACACTCACACTCCGCGGGAGGTCGAGAGTGGGGCTGGGATTCAAGCGAGAGCCTTTGATATGTATAAAACCACACTTCTACCTCCTGAGAGCCAACACGACCAGCCCCCGCTTTCAACTGAGTCGCCCTCGTGCTTCAGCGTATGCGCACACACACACACACACACACAGGCTCCAATCCACATCCAGCATTTAAACCACCTTCACAATCATCGTCATCACACATCCTCCATCTGCAGCCCCAGGACGCCGCACAGACAGTAAAGCCCAGAGGCCTTCAGCTGGGGAGAGATCTGGAGATCAGAGCTCCTGGAGGACCACTGGTGATGTAATCCTGTTTTACACTACAGCTCAGGTCAAGTGTTGTTCAGATACGGTCGGTTCAAACTGAGCAGGCGGTCCGCTCTTCATCTCTGCAGGCGGCCGCACGCGCCGGGTCTCAGAGTCCATCAAGAGGTCCATCAATTAATGTGATTTAATGTGAACAGCCCTCATACGGGCCACCATACAGGTCACACACACCAACATCCAGAGCTGCAGAGTGACGCTGTCGCCACACTCCCACAGAAGCAGACCTCCCATGTGACAGGCATGGCTGGCCAGAGGAATGCCGGGAATGAAAGGAAAACGAGGCCGCCTGCTCCGCCGTGCCGGTGAGCGCCTTCAGTGACAACAAAGTAAATACGTCCCTGCAAGCTGATGGACTCAGTCAAAGGTACGCAGCCAACACGAGCTGCTTGTCCCGACACCGCAGGCCTCAGAGGCACGTCTGACTGCTCTCCTGCTCTTTGGTTAAAGGACCAATGCACAAAAAGTGACCATAAAAGGTGAATTTTGGCTTTATTTTCCTTCTTTCTGCCCATTACTAAGAATTTTAGGCACACCCAACGTTCAGAGTCCTGCATAGTTGCAATTTCAGCCGCTCGATGATGGAGGACGGAGCAAACAAGACGTTTCTGCGACAAAGGCCGAACATTTTGTCCTTCAGGTCTCTTATTACTTCAGTAATTGCCGGTGTGATGTGTTATCCTTTCGCTGGAGCTCTCTGTTCTTATTGCTTTAACTGCTTGTGTCACTCAAAGCCGCAGCACACTCCATCAGGACGGCTGGTCGGATCATTTCTGAAACCCCTTCCCCCGACACCTTCATGGGGGGCAATCTGACGCTGCGATTGGTCGATTGTGTGGAGAAAGAAGGCAGGTTTGAACTTCTCTCTCTAGCTCTCTTTTTTCTTTTGCTACACAAACTATTTCTGTCACTTGGACGAGGTCTGACAACACGTATGAACCAGCTCCTTCCGACCTTCGGGCCACCTTCCCTGTGTGCCGCAGCCTCGCTTGGCTTTGCTTTCTACAAGTTAAAGAGGCTTTCTAACATCCCCTTCAGCTCTTGTTTCACACTGTATTTAATAATGCAACATGTTTGGGAGACTCCCACCGCAGCGGTCGCCACCGCAAAGCTGCATCCTCACAAACAACAAAACGCATCTCAAATAATTCCTGACCCCCCTCCTGGCGCGGGGCAACTCACCCACCAGCCGGCAAGCCCTGGGGGAGATGCACGGAGGTGGTCATGGAGGGACAGGAGGGAAGGGAAAGGGTTTGACATTTAACCACTCATTCTTTTGAGCTGTCCCCTCCTCCAGCAAAGAAGCCCACTACAAGAGGCCAAAACAAGCAGATAATCTGGGTTAAAGGAGATTAGCTGTTAATAATATTTGTGAAAATCCACAGTGAAGTGTGTGAAAAAGATAAAACGTCCATAAATCACAGTCTTGAGAACTATCTGGAGACAGAGAGCTCGTCCTACAGAAGCATGAAAAACACACACACGTCAGCGCACAGTTTTAAGCTCCCGTTCCAAATCTGCGTGACATTTGATGTAAGCCTTTAACTGCTCCTGCAGGGGATTTTGTCCAGGCACAGATACCGTAGGTTGTAATAAATGGATTTGTGTTGATCCATAAATCAGTGGAAGTCTGACATTAGAAGTCACAATCAACCAGCATGACATCGCGAGCTCACAATCAGACTCACAACTGATGGAAACTCCAAATGAAACGACTGAATATGGACCAGATGTGGCCGTTTCAGACGTCCCGCGCTGCAGAGAGCTTTCTGCTGCTGCTGCTGCTGCTTTATAATGTTCATGAAAGGCCAGAATCCACCTGAACCAGCAAGTCCAGCATATTGCATGAAGATGAGTTCTTGGCAACAACATCCACTTGAAACCACGTTAAGTTTCTTCATCAATAACTCGATGTTCTTGAGTAAAAACATGCACTCAGAGGTGAAAGTAACACTGTCGGTAAGACAGTTTGTGCCAGTTTCTGCTTTTGGTTGACATTTCATTTAAATCCTGCAGTTGTGCACATTCCTTTAGTTCTGACCAGAGGCCACAGGTTGAAGGAAGAGTCCCAAACACAGAGGATCAAAGGGGGTGGTTTCAATGCCAACGGGGCCTCGGGTTCGCTGCTCTGACACCAGGTGAGACAGTGATGTATGCAAGCCTGACCTGGGTCACGGCGCGTATGGGAACGTGTGTGAGGAGATGATGACGGGGATGACTGTGTTCGGGAAGGTTGAAGTGAGGCCGTCAAGACTTTTCTGGGAAAATGAGTGTTGGGGGGTCAGAGGTCACAGGTTCATGGTGCAGACTCTGTGTCGACTTGGCCTCTTACAAAAGGTTCTTTTCATTTTTGATTGAACCGCTGATTATCTGCTCGATTAACCGCTGCGCTCTCTATCACTCATCACTGCATTTCCTTGTTTGCTGTCGATGTGAAGTTTCACAAATGTCAGACAGAGCTGCAAATTACTTCAGTTATAACCAACGTAAGTGTCCAAACACCGATTGTTTGGTCCATCAAATGTGAGGAAGTGCTGAAAAACTACTGTCACTGAAGGCTAACCAGGAAGGTCTTTGCATTTAGAGGCCGGAGTCAGTGAATTTCTGTATATTAGCTGTATATTTTTATTCTCTCCCTGTTGATTTATCAGCTAATAGTTTCAGCTGTAAGTCAGCTCTCAGGCAACAGACAGACCTTTAATGTTAGGGAAAGACTGAGTTACATGATCATCATGACTACACAAAGGACTCAGTGAGTCACAGTGTGTGTGTGTGTGTGTGTGTGTGTGTGTGTGTGTGTGTGTGTGTGTGAGAGAGAGACTCACCAGCCCATGGAGGGAGTGATCTGGCCGACGCCGCCTGGGGGGAGGGAGTAGTACCCTGAGAGGTCCTGGGACTGGTGCCTGTGAACGCCTGGAGGAGACACACACACACACACACACACACACACACACACACACACACATATTAACATCAGTATAATCACTCTCTTTCATTTCGTCACTCAATACATCACAAGTACACACACGCACACGATAAATAATTTCTCCATCTTTTTGTCTTTTGAACACCCTCGTTAGGTGAGGTCAGCGGCCCCTGGCTGTGGCCCCGGGTCTGATGGACTATTAGCGCTATTAGCAGTCTGGGAACCTGGCATTAAACACAAAGATGCCCTGAACACAGGTCACACACTTCTGTTCCCATCCCTGAGATGACGCTCTGTGTGTGTGTGTGTGTGTGTGTGTGTGTGTGTGGGACCCTCCACTGGGAGCTGATGTCGCCAGTTGGTTTCACTGGTTTATCCTACACAAGTTACTGGCTGTGGTAAAAGTTCCCACATTTTAAAAACACACACAGACACGGGCAGACACACACCCAAACATGCACACAAACAAACCATCTCGCGTACTTCGTCTCTACTTTTAGCAAAAATGTTTTCCAACAAAAGAAACACAGACAGCTCGACTCGGTGCCCTCACACAGTAAATATCCAGACTCCCTCTGTCTCCCTCTTTGTGCCCTTCAAAGGAAGTCATTTGTCAACAGGCAGCACCTAGCACTTAGCGCGGCCCGGCTGCTAACCTGTGTTTGCAGCAGAGGAATGCTCTCGATGACTGTAATTTGGCCGCGGCTCGGGGCCTGTTTCAGGACCCCGAGCCGCCATAAATCTGGACGACAGGAATGTGACTCAGTCGGTCGACCTGTCTCACCACTCCGAGCCTCCCTCCCCTCCGTCTGTCTGTCCCGCCACGCCCTTCCTCCCTTCTCCTCTCCTCCCTCATCCTTTCTTACGGCCCTCCGCCCTTCCACTGTCCAGACCCTCGTACTCCTCGTTTCGTCCTCCTTCTCACCTCTCTTTTACCTTTTACCCCTCTTTTCCCTCCGTCATTACGACTCTCCACCCTCCTTTATTACTCTCCCAGATTCATTCTCGCCCTCTTCTCTAGTTTATTTCTCTACTGTATAACAAATCCATTCCCTCTCAAATAAATGTACTTGACTCGATTAACTAGACTAACTAACTAACTAGATTAACTACCCAGCGATGGAGCTAATTGAGCATGAATCTAATTGGTGTAAAACAAGGCAGTAATGGCTTGCTGATGAGACATCATAAGTGTCTTGTACTGCACATTACTCAGTGGACATGTGGCGAATGCCTCTACAAAGAGCTGTGAGAGCCCTGAAGGAGGCAGAGCGACTTTTGGCTCTCTGATCCTTGCTGTTACATCTTCCATCACAGGTCTGCACGTGTCTCGGTTACATCATGGAGGAGGTTTCTCAGCGGCTTGTGTCAGACACATAAACAGAGCTCCACACACAGAGGCCTTTATCAGGATGAAATTCCACTGGTTATAAACGCAGGGTTTACCCTCAGGCTGCGTTCAGAATGACAGCACGGCGTGGCAAAACACGGACCCCTCGTTTATTTCTGTGACAGCAGCGAAGCAAACAAACACGCACAAAAACAAAAACAACTAAACTTTGATCGGAAAGTTTGGATTCTGGCTCATCTTTTGTCGTTTGGCACCATCAGCCAATTAAATAAGTGCAATAAGTGCAGACTATAGAGAAGTGAAGTGCAAAGAGCCTTTTATTTTCCTCATAGACGATGTAATGATCAGGCCCTTTTTGGTCATTTCATGTGTTCTCATGCTCTGATCTTTAGCCTACGTGGATGTCCTTCATAGCCTAGAGCCGTAAGGATAACATGGCTGGTGAGAGCCACTTCTCATAACAAAAAGGCAGGTGGCACACTGGTTGTTGACAGTCTCGTCTCCTCTTCTCTTTTTGTGATGTCTATTGCATTTAGATCCGTCAGTCACGCCTTGACCAATTATATTATGTAACGTATATCTGATTATTGTACTGGGTTGGTCAAACCCAACATGATAAATGTGAACTTTTGTATGACAACTGGGCTCATTCTGGCTGAGATCCTCAGGGAACTCTGACTTTTTGAGACCAGCGCTGCATTACTTTATATGTGACCTCAATAAATACTTTGACTGTGAACTGAAGATTGCTTCAGACTGTTCTTGGGCTTCCAACAAAGAACCGGCCTAACAACGATATTACATGACTCACAGCTGAGCACCTCTGCGGCCTGCGTTCATTACACCTTCAAAGTGTAAGTTAACAGTATGAATTTCAGTAAGAAACATCCATTATAGAGCTTAAAAAAAAAAGGAAATAAAGATTCGAATTCGCTGCTGCTCTGATTGGCGCCTCTGATTGGCTTCTTCTCCATGGCTGAGGCTCATGGGTGTTGTAGTAGTTTGAACCAACTCCCGCCCAAAGTGATGGACAAAATCATCATCTTGCTATCGTCAGCCTCACTGCGCCCTTCAGATAGTACAGATTTTCTGTGTCAACATTATACAGGATGAAACAGATAAATGAACTCAACATACTGCCCCATTAATCTGTGTATGAATGATATTAAGTGTTAAGAATACTTGCTGAAAGCATCAGTAATAATGAGCGTTCACGCTCTCTCTGAACGTTACATCTTTGTTTTCCTCCCTGAAATGACTGCAGCTCACACGAAAGCTGAAATCTTAAACACAATGCACAAAAGTTTTATTGTGACCGTTATAATCTGTCACATCTGAGTGGTGGAAACACGACGCCGCTTTCTGTAAGTCACGTTTTTGCTATCAGCCCTGTTTGTTGTTGGGAAACCTGAAGGGGAAAATTAGCAGCAGTAATGGGGCAGTTTTCTTTGGAATGCCCCTTTTAAAGCAGCCGTCTAATGACGACTACAGCAACTATCTCACGGTCTCCAAGTCAGCGTCTCGGGAAACAAACAAAAGGGAAACCGTTTGAGTCAAACCGGCTCTGCGTGAGCTCGCTATCAGAACGTGTGCACGCTGAACCGAGAGTCGAGGAGATGAAAATAGTATTCCTGCACTGATAATGCGCTGCGGTGGTTATAACCACTGAGAGTGCAAGTGCTGCAGCATCTGAGCCTTTAAATGACTTGACAAGCAGCCTGTGTGGTGTACATAAAAGAGCTCAAGACCAGAAGACACTTTGTAGTGTTTTGTTACAGTAAGGGCGGGAATGGGTGCTGACAAATTTTACTCAAGTACAGGAACTTTAGTTAACACCAAACATCAGAAGTCACAGTAATAGTAAAAGTCACTTTTTTACAGTGTAAAACTACAGATTATAAAAGCCATTTCTAATATGACTCTTGTTTTTTAGCCGTATTATTCATTACATTTCATTTCCAAATACACAGTTTCCCTTTTTCTCATGTTGTTTTTAAGCAGAGTGACTCAGAGTCTCGTCATCAATTCAGAAATGAAAAAGGAAAAGGTGCCATGAGCACATGTAGCCGTGCAGGATATGATGTTAATGCTTGATCTTTGCTTAGCATTTAACTGTTTCAGCCATTTTTAATTTGCATTCATATGGTGTATTTTTGGCTCCTTGAGCAACTCATTTCCCTTTGGACACAAATGCAGTGCCTGGAAGAGAAAAACTGAAAGATGACAAAAGTATAGAATCGAGCATCATCTGCAGAGAAAACAGTGAAAGGCACAAATTTCTTCAGAAGGCAGTTACTTCACCGTGTTTGTAATTGCAGGAGCTCTGGTCTCAACGTTAAGCTCGGAAATAAAGCTCAACTGAAAACTGAAACTTGACATTTTAAACTACAGAAATAAAACAGGAAAAACTGACTCAAAGGATGTGGCTGCCACTGTTCTCCATGTAAACAAACCAATCAGCGATGCTTCTGTCTGTCCCTGAACGCACCACGCCGACTGAGTCCTGCTGAGGATGCATATTTAAAGAACAGGTCCTAAAAGTCCGCTTAAATAAAAGGTCAAATTTCCTAAAACAGCTGGGTATTGTAGTTTTTAGCACACTGTATTTACAGCTACAGGATAAAAATAAACTGCTCTGTGTGTGTGTGTGTGTGTGTGTGTGTGTGTGTGTGTGTGTGTGTGTGGTAGGTATTAAAGGCACATTGGAGCAGTGTGGCTCATCGACTGAACAGTTTTCAGGTAAGAACGAAGCTCTACAGTAATGGAGGACTGCAGTTTTTGTTTTACTCTTACAGTAACACAGCGATGCAGCGACGAGCCAAAGCTGCGCTCAGGTGACTGAAGCATGCAGCACACGTACAGTAATACCTGAAGACCACACGAGACTGCACAGTAAGTGTTAATCAGAGTTAATCTTGCACATAAAAGCGTGAGAGGGAGCAGACATGTTTCACTTCTGCTTTTTTCTCTCAGTATTTTACGCTCCGCTGTCCGAGCCAACAGTCATATCTGAGAACAGTCAAAGCGATGTGGCGGTGCCAGATCGGCTGCGACCGGCTACTTCTGAATCACACGCTGAATGTGGTGTCATGGCTGGCTGAAGAAACGACTGAAGTGACTGGACTGACCAGCTGGGTTGCACAATGTCAAGCACGGCGGCCTTCCAGAGTGTTAGATTAGTGAGCCACAACTATAAATAAACCAAGTGAATCTAACATAAATGCTTTCAGTGACTGCATCCTTTGCTGGATTCGGCTTTTACTTTGCTGTGATCTAACGAGTTCGCTTGCATGAGAAGGCAAAAACAGCAGTGTACACAGACACAGGCTCTCTGGTTACTCTATGGCATCCTTGCATCCCAGTCACTGTCACTCTCTTACGTTAAGTCTCCGGCAGCGTCGTGGGGCGATGATGTAAAGCGGGGGGCTTAGGTGTGACAGAGCGTGTACCTCTGCTGTCATGTGTGGAAGCTGCACTGAAGAGCTGGGATTAGGGAAATCTTTACTTCGCCAAACTTTCTGCAAATATGTTTCCACTTGTCTGGTTTATTAAGTTGCTTCTGATGTTCCAAAAAGGTGGAAGGTGAGTTTTGAGTGAAATAATGTCTTTTCTGTCTGATACAGGGAAATTAAAAGGGAAAATTGGGGGTTTTGTGAAGCTGAAATACAATTAAAAGTTTTCTAGGCAGCGGTGAAAACAGACAGCGGGCTCTGATGGAAAGAGCACAGGAAGTAAACTGCGCAGTGAGAGTATAGTGAGAGCTGCGAGCTCGACGTACAACAAAGGAGGTTAAAGAAAGAGAGGTTTCAGCTTCAGGCAGAAATAGAAGCAAAGGCTTTCACTGTTCACAAACACTTACGCTTATTCAAGCAGCCTACAACGCGCTGCGTTCAGAGTAACATCCGACTGGCTGCCGTCTGCGTGACGACACGCAGAGCGGGACGGACAATGTGATGCCTCTGAGATGAATGATGAACTTTTCTACTGAAGGTCAGCCCCTGGATTTCACACATCACTGGTGCGGTGATGTGGAGAGACTGACGAGGCCACAAGAAAGATTAAGAGGAAAAAGAAAAATGGCAGCCGCGTCTGATTCTCCTTCAACCTTTACATGCAAGTGATGCATGAGTGGAATAATTAGAGGCCAGGAGAGCGAGAGAAAGAGACAGAGCGCAGAAATGACAAGAGATCAAAGGATTAGACGACGTGAGTAAAAGGTGAAGCGTAAGGAAATGTATAAGTAATGTGAGCAACAATCGGGTCGGGCGACGTGTGAACGAGCAGGCGGAGTGATTAGATGGTGACCGCACTGAGATGCTATTTGAAAAAGATTTTCTGTTGATGCAGGTTTTGCATTGGGTGACGTGAACCTGCGCTGACTCATGTGCATGTACTCTTCTTCTTCTGTGGTAAAAACTGCAAATCAGTGGACCAAATGAAACCTGAATCTGTGTCCTGCAGCTCTGTGAACATGCAGCTTTGCCTGCTTTGACTTTGTCCCTGCTGGCCACCGTACGCTCTCTGCACGAGGGCACCGTCAGATGACGGCAGAGCAGATCTGCATCTCGGTGTTTCATCTTTGGTGAACTTTGACCGGAGCAACCTCAACCAATAGTGATATTTATTTATTTATTTTCCTGTCTTTTCTCAGATTCTTGCTCTCTTCTTGGACCTCCTCTGTTTTCAAGGAGAAGCAAGATTATTTCTACTAAATATCACATTTCTCTGAAAACTGCATTTGAATTATGAGGAAAAACGGGCCAAAACAACCAGTGATACCAAACACTGCATCTCCAAAACATCTTTAAATCTGATGCTGCTGCTTGTTTTTTAATGTATTTTCAGCTCTCCCACTGCACAGACCCAGCGCTCATGAGTCGATATTTGAAGTTCTCTGCGTACTGGAGTTTTAATCCTCTGATTTTCTGTCGACAGGTATAAAACTTCATTGATCAGCGTTGAGCTCAGCGATGCAGGAGAGCGCTGAGAAGGACGGAGCCGAAAAATGGCATCAGTGATGAGGTAACCCCGACCTGCGACGAGCTGACGAGTGATGTTAGGAGTGAGGTAAGACGGGCCGTGTGTGTGTGTGTGTGTGTGTGTGTGTGTGTGTGTGTGTGTGTGTGTGTGTGTGTGTGTGTGTGTGCGTGCATGCTGCCGTGAGTGGAAACGTAGTCAGAATTCAGGTGAGATGATGTGAGAAAGGTTATGTGCAGCAGCCAGGTGTTAGCACTGTGTGTGTGTGTGTGTGTGTGTGTGTGTGTGTGTGTGTGTGTGTGTGTGTGTCAGGGGTTAGAAGCAGGTGGCTCAGTCTGTCATTAAGCGCTGAGTCACTGCTAGCGTCACGCACGCACGCACGAACACACACACGGAGTCTAGACCAGACAAGGCGAGCGTTTTTGTCGGGTAAGGGGAATTTCCAGACGGAGCAGGCTGAAGATGGCCTGAGGTCCTGAAGAGGTTCTGATTTCCCTCCGTCTCTGCTCCTCTTTCCTCCTGTGCTTCGTCATCATCATCACTATCAAAAGAAGCTTCAGCTTTTGGTGCGGCAGTTTCGCCTCAGCGTATCGGCGAGCGATTTCACGGTTATCAGCTGAGAGATGTGACGCTCCAGCTGTACGGTGCCTGCACTCTCTCCCCTTTTTAGTATTTGTTTTTGGCACCTTTTGTTCTGTCCTCCTCCTCCTCCTCCTCCTCCTCGCGTTTAAATGAAATAATCACTACCAGCATTGCATAATCGGAGCTATCAAACCATCGCCAGTGTCGTCGATTTCAGCATCAAATTAACTGAGGAGCAACTTCTGGCTGCACTTCAAAGAAGCTTTTGACCGATAAAAACGTCGGAGAAAAACGCTGCCTGGAACAAAAGGCACACGAATGATTCAGGCTTCCTCACACGTCTTTAAAACAGCAGACTGTCAGCAAAGACTCCAGTAACTGCACTGAATTACACCAAATAATTACAATAATAAAAGTGTCCAAAATAAAGAGGTCATGTCTCATGGATGTACTAAGAGAAGTGGATAAAGTGTTCCAACAAATATTTTTCTCCTCGAGGTTTCCCCCCTGCTGCGAGGCCCGCTGTGCATGTGCAATTAGCTCGAGGCCAAAGATCTCTGTGGTTAAAAACTTCATATTAAGCTGATGATAGCTCTGCAGCAGAACAACAAAACGGCCGATGTTGGTTTGCTGGAACAAGTCATCTGCGAAAAGATGGAAGCCCACGCGAAGATCCTGCACTGCTGTTCGCTCTTTATCTCTGAGGCTGGACTACAGCTCTGTAACAGTGTCACAGCAGCAAATCTTTCCTCTGCTTGAGTGCCTGCAAGGAGAACTGAAAATGCTACGAGCTACATGCTACGAGTTCCACCTAGAGGTGCATTTTTACCCAGTCTGTATTTTTAATCAGTGCTTTATCAAGACTAATAAAGAGCCAACAACACAAACTGAATAATCGACCTCGTTTTCCATTAGTTTTATGGATGTTGCAGAAAATGTCCTCTCGTGCACACACGCACGCACACACGCACGCGCACACACGGCTCTGGGAGCAAGTTGTTGTTCAGTTTTTTGCTCAAGGACAGCGTGTGGGCAGGCGCAGCCGGGGCCTGAACCACCGGCCTTGAGATTAATGTGCAACCAGCTGCCCCTCCTGAGCCACGGCCACCTGTAGAGCACTCCATCGATGCAGCACGCACTCGCCCAACACTGTCAGACTCTCAATGGACAGTTAGAAAAAGGCGAAGACTTCGTGCAGCAGAAGCAGAGGTGTCATCTTTCTCTACCGGCAGTCAGCCTCACTTTGAGAGTCTTCTCAGCGGCTAACGTAGCTTCGAGCTGCTAGCCTAAAGCGGAGACGAGGAGCGGCCTACGGAGGTCTGACTCCAAACACAAGCCTTCAGACCCGACCGACCGATTTATCGGATTTCGCGCAGCTCCCTCTGGAACATGTTTCACATATGCAGCCGAGCTCCCCGAGATCTGAAAACAGACTTTGATGTGTGAAATCAGTGGAGCTCCTCTTTAATACATGTGTGGTTGGTCTTCTGGGGACGATGAACGTGCTCAGCAGCTCCGAGCTGACAATGATTTCAGCTTGAGACTGAAAGAAAAATGCTCCGGGATGATGAATACGTAAGTAAGTAAAGTGAGACACGCAGCGAGAAGGACTGTCCGACCGACACTGGCACCCTTTTAGCAAAGCCCGAAAGGCCCAAATCCTCCAGTGTTTAAATGTCAGGGCGTGTTTGTTTGTGACTTTCAAACAGAGCACAGTGTGTGTTTGTATGTGCAGCGCTTGCTAAGGAGAACCTTGTGTGTGCTGCAGCGATGGCTTGTGCGATTGTCACTCTAATTGTTTCCATCTTTGTGTGTGTGTGTGTGTGTGTGTGTGTGTGTGTGGCTGGCGGTCCCTTCAGAGGACCAGGCCACTTCAGAGCAGCCATGGAACCGCCACAGGCTGACGGAGCCGGTACTGCCACTTCACACACTGTGTGCGTGCCTGAGCGTGTGTGTGTGTGTGTGTGTGTGTGTGTGTGTGTGTTCATGTGTGAGGAGGGAGATGGGGTTGACAAACATGAATGTAATGCATGTGTGTGTGTGAGAGAGAGAGAAGGAATGAGAAATACAAAGAGAGAGAAAACAAGAAGATGAAAATACTGCTATATTTCTTGTGTGTGTGTGTGTGTTTCAGTAAAATAGGACAACGCTTGTGTGTGTGTGTGTGTTGCATTTGTGTCGGTGTGATGAATGATGTGTCGACAGCACAAATAGATCGCAGTGTGTGTGTGCGTGTGGACGAGGATTTCAGCAGCTATTCAGCAGCTGTCTGGAGTACGTCTGTGTTTACTCGTGTGTGTGTGTGTGTGTGTGTGTGTGTCTGAGAGAGGGGCCTCTTAAATGTGTGTAATTCAGGATTTCAACAAGAATTCAACATCAGTAATGACGGCTGGGTGTGTGTGTGTGTGTGTGTGTGTGTGTGTGGTCTCACCTGTCTTCTGGCTCATGTCTGTGGGCAGGTGTGGAGGACTCGGGCTGAAGTGCTCGTTGCTGTAGGGCAGGAGAGACGTCAGCGGGTGCATCCCATGAGACTGCTGCACCACCGACACTTTGTTGGACTGTTGACGAGACACAGAGACGCAAAATTCACTTGCGATGGCAACGCTTTCACGCAGTTTCCCCCATTTTTTCCCCCACACACACACACACACCGACTCGACGAGGCGCGGGCCGGTTTCAACCATGTCACACCAAACAGCTGTTTTACGATCAGCACACTCAAAATGTAGCTGCTCCCTCCTTTATTTTCATCACCTCCTGCAGCGTGAACCTGCAGATTTGTTCAGAGCTGAAGCAGGAAGCACCTCTTCATGATCTACGACAGCAAGCTGGGGCCAATCACTGCGGCTTCAGAGGGCCACATTTCCCATATATCAGCTATTAAAGCGTGGAGTGATGTTAATAAAGGGGCGGCGAGAGTTATACAATAATACAAAATTATCAAAATGATGCAAATAAGCAGGGCTGATTAAGACACTTCAGCGAACTTAACTTTAATGAAAAGATATTCTCAGAATTGTTTTTGCTGATTCATTTTTAAGAAAATATTAATTACTGATGATGTTTGAAAACTGTATTTCAAGACAAGTCGCTCAGCCACAGACTGCTGAACACGATCAAAGACGCTCAGCCTCCTCTCCTTCATTTGCTTAAAGGAGATATTACACTAAAAGCGACGGCAGTGTCTCCGAATATTTCCTGCATTTATCTGCACATGTGGGGACATTTGCTCCGAAAAAAAAAAAAAAAAAAAAAAATGCAGCTGAACACAAGAATGAAAGCAAGAAGGGAGGAAAGCTGGACATTTTAAACATGGTTTGGGCTGTGCTTTCAAAACCCGACTGGTTTTCAGTGGAGCAGGGAGGTGGAGGCGGAGGAGGAGGAGGAGGAGGAGGAGGAGGAGGAGGAGGCCCATTTGATCGATAAGCCTTTGATGATCAAGTGAGGCTGCGTGCAAGCTTGTTTGCTTTCATGTTTCTGTTTACAAATGGCTTTCAATAACTTTCGTGAAATCCAGTTATTTCTAATGCTCACAGCATGCTGGCTGACATACGATATGTCACAGCGGTTTGCAATGTTGGAAGCAGCTAACCAGGCGGCCTGGGACAGAGTTACACTGCATATGTTTGAACCGGGCCGTGAGTGTGTGTGTGTGTGTGTGTGTGTGTGTGTGTGTGTGTGTGTGTGTGTGTGGTGTGGACTGGGCACTGTAATTGTTTCTGTGGGAGGCGAGTATAAATATGCGTCTTTCTGTGCGAGTGTGAATGTGTGTTTGTGAGTGGGTGGATGCATATGGATGGATATATTTGTGTGTGTGTGTGTGTGTGTGTGTGTGTGTGTCCAAGCTGTATTAAGTCTTTGACAGTTTGGCAAAGAAACGGTGATTTTCATGTATATGAATATTTCTGAGAAAAGTTTTTTAAGTTGTTTTATTTTGTACACTGCGATGAACATGCATGTGTGCGCGCGTGTGTGTGTGTGTGTGTGTGCGCGCGCGTGCGTGTGTGGGACCATTTGCATGAGTGTCTGTGTGTGTGAAGTGTGTAACATCAGCACTACAGAGGGGCAGATCTGGTACTACTTGCTGGGCCCCCTGCTGAGTTACAAAGTGAATACCTTATCACTTAAAGTCAGAGCTTCCACACGCTGCACTCCACATTAACACACACACACACACACACACACACACACACACACACACACACACACACACACACACACACACACCAGCGGACCCTCATGTGTATGCTACACGGCCGCTGAGATCAAACTGCTAAACCGCTTTTAATGTTGAGACACATGAAAACAAAACGCACTGCCTCTGCACCGGAGAGCCGACGGGCGGGAGGTTGGAGGGTGGGGGAGGCCGTGCAGGGGTGGAGGCAGTGTGGGAGCAGGGTGGAGGTGGTGGTGAGGTTTAGATAAGGTGGTCTGGATCCATTATGACCTGAAGAAGCACCTCTGAACACGCAGAGATTTTGACTGAATGCTTAGCTGATAGCGCGTCATTAAACACCGTCCTCGTACCCGGCGTCTTCAGCCCCGCTCACGCCTCCGTGTTCTCCCACCGTCACAAGCTAATGATGGCTAACGATGAGCTCAAGTACTGAGTATTAACACCCAGAAAAGTGCATTAAAAAGAGTTTTCAGCTGATGTGACGCAACTCTCACGTGACCACCCGCATCACCGCTGCTCAATCTGAAACATTCATTCTGATTTGTTCACTGACATCAGAATGTGTGTTTACGGTGATGCACAACTGGGCTTTCAATTTAAAGTCAACCTCCATTCAAAACATGTTTTTTCTCCTTGTTCCCACAGTCGGACGTTTCAGCTTCGCTGCGCAGGATGATGTATGTTTGACACTGGAAGGCTGTTTGCACACTCTTCTGCTGAAATCCAGTTGTTAAGAGGCGGGCCTACCAGCATGACAGTGACATCACAGACAGTTCGGTGGCCAATCCCGGTCCAACATTCAGAAAACCCTGGGAGTTTTCTTTAGGAGACGTCTCCTGTGAAGTGGTTAAACCTCTGAAACGACGCATGTTTGCATGCTCATAGATTCATGATTTTTTAATAAGAGTGAAGGAGTGCATTCAATTTGAAGGATTCTGACAGATAATAGATTTTTTTTTTTTGTGGGAAAACCCTGATCAGGAACACATTATGAATCAAAGCGCAGCCTTTTTCATACATCTTAAACATGAGGGGGGGTCTCTAACGGGACTGTGGAGCCATAAAAAGCTGCCTTACATCTGAACAGTCTCGACACAAGTGTTAACTCTACTGTGAAAACACAACTAAAACACCCTACGAGCCAGACAGCCACTCTTCTCTTCTCCTTTCTAAAGGCCCCCGACTCTTCAGACACAAGTCAGTGGGGTCAGATTTTATCAACAGTTTCCTTCCTGTCTGTCCCTTCATGCCTCTGCTGCCTTCAAAGCATTTCAACTTTCAGAAGCCTCTTGATAAGTCACAAATCAAAGGCTTTTCAATCATTTCTGCCAACGTACGGATTCACACACGCCTGTCCTGGGAAGAGGAAATGACGCGGTGTTACATCCTCAACAGCAGCGATGACATTTTGCAGGGAAAATCCCAAAACTGGGTAAAGAGCATCAGCAGCGAGCGCCATCAGAGCGCATGTGTTACACGACATTAAAACATGACGGAGCACGAACGTGAAGCAGGAGTCAACAAACGTCTAAATGAGTCTCCGCGTGTTAAAAGACTTCACGCACACACACTGGGAAAACAATAAACCTGCAAAAACATCTGCATTCAACAAGACACACACACAAAACGCACACACCTCACCTACACAGCACGCACACGCTCACACATATTCTGCTTCTCGCCTGATTTTGCACATATGGATGCAAACGCACACGCACGCGCGCGCACACACATCTGTGCAGGGCTGTTAGGAGCCTTCAAAAGTAGCTGTGGCTCCGTTTCACGTGCTGAGGTTGATGTAGCCATTTTGCTGTAACATTATAGCCGCAAAATCGTCCATTTATGTTTCCTCTCTTCCTCGGGGTAATTAGCCGGCCTTGAAGTGGCTTTAGCTGCGCCTTCCTTTTTTTACACACACTCAGGGAGGCTGACTGAGAGCACTCATTTAACCCATAATTATCAACCCCTCTGTATTTAAAAAAAATCCCCCCCCCCCTTCCCTCACCCCACCACACACATACACTCACACAACTTACACATAATTACCTTAGCTGGGACAGACATGTGTGTACCTGCATGTGTGGGACACTCACACACACACACACGCTCGCGTAAGATCGAATAACACTTGCAGCATCTTTGAAACGGAAACATGCAGCTTGGTTAAAAAAATAAAAAACCCCCAGAAGATTTATACACACATGTTCAGGTACACGCACACGAACGCACTGCACACACACACACACATGCGATGGAGGGAAAAGTTCACCCACCCTTTAATTTACAGGAGTCGAGTTACCCACCCTTTGCAGGCTGACATAAATCGTCAGGGAATAAAGTACAAATCAATAGTAAATACAGGGTTTAACTCTGTGACTGCCTGAGCCTTGATTTATTCATTTTTTTAATAGGAACATACGTGCTCTTTCAGAAGTCTGCTTAGGACAGTCTGAGCGGGGGTGAAAACACATTTTCAGATGGAGGATCTGCTTCACACATTTTTCAAGCTTCTGAAACACATCGACGCTCTGCAGCGGCCGACCGTTCGAGTCCAGCAGCGGGGACGTGATGAAAGCGCCGCTCCATGTGCGCTGACGCTGGGAAACAGGACACTAAACGGGCAGATCATGACACGGCGCAGAGCGCGGAGCTGCCCTCAGACAGCTCTGGTCATTTTGGACGCCGCGCTGTACTGGACGGTGTAGCCTCTTTAAACTCCCTCTGCAGGAAACACCTTCCTTAATACTCTCAAACTGATGTCTCTATTTAAAAGTACCTTGAGAAGTTTTCTGCCACTAGGGGCGCTGTGGAGCAGTGTCTTCACGAGCAGGGCCCTGCTTAGTTTCTATCGTTCATGCGCATGCGAGGACACGCGTGGGTGACGTGTTACACGCTCGCTGGTTTCAGGCTATTCGGCTGAGCGACGGTTACAAATAAAGTTTTGTTTCCAAGAAAATGGCAAGTTACCTTTAACCTGAGTGGCGACTTCAGACAGAGACAGGCGGCTGTATCAGAGCTCTAAATACACGCACACAAGTATGTTCATGTGCATCTACATGCATCTATGTTGACTGATGAGTTATACTCATTAAAGAAACTCACTTCATCCCATCAATCACTTCATTAACTGGGGATTTTGCTTGAATACTTTTTATTTTTCTTCTTCACACGTTCAAAAGTTCATGCGAAAGCCTCAAAAGAAGCTTCACCAGTGGAAAAAAAGAGACCTTCAGTGCAGCTCTACTGTACATACATTGATCATGTAAGCAGCCACACACACGCGCTGCCAAACAGCCACCGCAGCAGCACCGAATAATAAACCTCCTGTTTGTTGATTACATCAAAGATGTAATTACTTCAAAGACGCGATTACTTTAAAAATTCCAATTAGATATCAGCACCTCTTTATGTGCGTCAGGAAATCGTAAATGTAGCCCTCAGTCTCTCTGTAGTCTAATTTCACTTGAAAGGCCTTTGATTTATCAGCATATTGTTGCTGCCTTTTATCTTCACTCTATTTGAACAGAAATCTGCTGCTGAATACAAGAGTTAATGGGATCTCAGACATCACTTGTTTGTAACGACGGCCCTCCACCTTGACCCGGACACGCACACACACTCGTACGTATGCATTTCACGTACACATGTGTGCAAAGAAACGCAGTGGCGTGCTCTTGAGTGCGCGCACACACACACACACACACACGCCTTCATTTAGAGGACCTTATGCTGATAAAACACCTCTAATGTATTCTTTAGTTTTCAGATGACACACTAAGTAGATCTCTCTCTTTTTATATTTGAAGCGGAAATTAAAGCGTCCCCTCTTTTGTTCCCTCCTCCCCGAGAGCTTTTGAGTCTAATGTCTTTAATCTCACATTTCACGGAGATGGCACATTCAAACCACTCATTCGCTCTCTTTCTTTCACGGTCATCCTTGCCCTGGTGTGGCGGAAATAAAAAATAATAAAAAAAAAGGAATAAAAAAACAGTTGCGGGGCATTAACGGCGGATTCACCTTGCTCTCTGCAATCCTTTCAAGTGGCTGCAATCAAACTGCTTTGCAGGAAGGGGCTCGCTCACAAAGAGATCTGAGCACGACGGCGTCATGTTTTGCCATCAAATGAATCGGGATTGCACTTAATAAAGCGTCCGTCAAAGACAAACGAAAACAAGCATTTACAGATGGCGTTCAGTTGCGTGATTTGTGAATTAACTCTTGCAACAAATGTCGTGTTTGAGAAATAAGCCGGTGGCTCCTTTCAGGGAATAACCGCTCGAAAAACGTTCAAACTTTCATAGACTTCATATGATGAACTTGGTGCCATTTGAGCAGTAAACTTAAAATGACTGAAACCTTCAATGCCCGTCTTTAACAGAGAATTTGTCGTGAGAAGGTGGAAACCTCTCATGACATTTTTTTTTTTTCCTCCCTGGGTCACTAAAATGAAAGTGAAATAAAAGACATGAGAAAAAAAAAGTTCTGAAATCAAGCATCCTTTTCCACTCTGACAGTCAGAATCCTCTTGGGGTGTTTTCTCATAAGCACCTGTTCAGTCCGTCGGCGGCCCCGCGGAGCGACTCGGCGTGCAGGTGAGACGCGGCGGCTCGGACGCTCGCCGCGAAGCTAAACGCGCGCCGAAAAGTGGAGAGTCTGAAAGCTGAGGCTGCGTCCAAAGCCCGACGGCCGGCGCAGTGAGGAGCCATCACTCTACTGAGGATTCAAGGAGCTTTTCAGTGGAAAAAAACTATTTCATCAATGATTATTTCACACAATGTGTTTTTCTGTCTTTGTCAGAGTAGTGCAAGACAAATGTCAAGGTAGCTGGAAGTGGAATTTTTTTTTTTTTTTGCACCTCTTCAGTGTCCTTTAATAGACACAAAGGCGCTGCTCTAAATACAATTCTGCTTCATCTGAGAGGTCAGGGTAAGCTGTTTGAATGTTGAATAACCGCACACACACACACACACACACACACACACAGTGTACACACATGGGTGTTGGGGTCTGTGGGTGCACAGGAGGGAAAAAAAACCTCTGAGTCTACAAGCGCGGTAAAATTCCCCACACCTGCACGCAGAGAGAAAGTGCACAAGAGAAAATGAGAGAAACCAAGACAAGACATGCAGAAAGAGAAAGAGAAAAACAAATGTGAGCAGGGGGGGAATACGAGGCGGCGACGCCTCACAGAAAACCCGCGAATGTCGCAGAGCATCCGATCCCACGGAAACTTGTGGATCGGACCGGCATCAGATTCAACGTGATCGGATTTTATGGAGGAAGGTGAACGCATGCGACACGAAAAGGCTGAGATGTGGGAAACACCTGAATTGCGTGACATTGAGTCGACCAATTTTGAAACTGTCCCGGATGACTCAGACAAAAACATTGATATGATTAATATGACTCTTAGAAGTTTGCTGACTTTCTGAGGATGAAAATTTGGATTATTTGCCAAAAAACCTCTTTGGTTTTGTCACAGACAGCAGAAATACAGCACGTTTAGTAACATGAACCACATTTCATGGATTATGACTTTACTTTTATTTAAATATTTCAGCACTTTTACTTGAGAACTAATTGAAATGGAACAACTCCCATAGTGCAATTCTCCAACCAGACTCCTTGTATGATTTCTCTCATTTTTCCTCCACTGCTTCAATTTGAAAGTTCAGTTTAAAAGAATACAACTCACACATTTCAAGGATTTTTTAACATTGCAATAGCCTAAAATTAAACAAACAATGATAAACAATGATGACTTCTAAATATTAAATTCATACACAACTTATTTGTTAAGTAAGAAGTTTAAAAGATTGTGTTCTTGGTAAAATATAGAAAAAGTCAATGCAGATTTGAAGCACAAGGCAAGACAGGACGCAGGAGTGCTGCGCTTCGTAGATTCGCATTTCCACTTGTGTTCAGCACATCCACCATCACCCCCAGTACCACCAGGGTGACCTGCTCTGCCCGTCATGACCCCCCACAGCCCGTCCTACCCCAGCAGTCAGTCTTGAGTAGTGAGTAGGTCTCCCAATCTGGAAGTCATTGCCTTCTCCAGAGTCAGGAGCCCAAAATGAGAGCCTCTTAGTTGGAGGTTTGGGCAACATCAAAGCGCAGGCAACCATAACAACGCGGCTATGTTTAAAAAAGGGCCAAACACCCCCCCAACACGCCCGCCCACTCCCCAATTACACACACACACACACACACACACACACACACACACACACACACACACACACGCACACACACACAAAAGCTCATATGCATGCATGAATGCATGTATGCAAGGACACGCCCAGTGCTGCGCATGCAAATACACACACACACACACACACACACACACACACACACACACACACACACACACACACACACACACACACACAGCACAGTCCACTGCTGCCACACACCACTGGAACATCTGGGCCGCGGCCATGATGAATCAGTAACCACTGTTTGTAGCTAACAGACAGAAACGCTTTGTGTGTGTGCGTGTGTGGACGTATTACTATGCATACTACGCTGAAATGTCGCTCACAAACAGCGAGTCCGGTTTCTCCTCAGCGCCTTTATTTTGACGTCCCTGCGAGGACGGAAACTTGATCCCAAACGTGGGTCAGGAAGGACGTCGCAGCGAAAGTTAAGATCTGTGATCAGTGTTTGGTTCTGATAAGGAAAACCACGTTCGTTTGGAGCGAGAGAGGAAAAGATGGCGAGAGAAGAGGGGATCTGAGGGGGTTCAGCCCTCTCGGGGAAGTTTACATCTCCTCTTGGTGGATATTTTATAAGCTGGTTCCAGTATTTTTAGACCATGTATGCCATAATAAATAAATTAATAGTGGATTCAGCATTTCACCACCAGTGTTTTGTTCCTGGCAGTGTGAAGAAGGCTTTGGAACTTCATGCTAATGATTTACAGCTACTGCTAGTACTACTAACGCTGTACTTTTAGTAGTGGAGCAATGCTCAAAACAGCATTTGTTTTACAGACTTGCAGCTGAAAGACTCGTTCACAACCTTTTCATCTGAGCCTGCCGCTCCTTTTCCATCCTTTCTAATGCATGATTCATTTCTTTAAAGGAGATCTTTGCACAAGCCTTCAGCTCCTCTGCACGCTTATGGCAGCACTGTGCTTTAACTGCTCCGTCTGCCAACACTTCTGCTGCAAGGCTGCAGAAGGAAGATGATGCAGGAGTGATGGCGGCAGTCGCAGTTGCAATACGAGTTAAGAGAAAGAGAGAAAAGGGGCAGGAAAGAGTGCAGAGAGATTCACTTTTCACACTTAATCTGACATCACAGCTCAGGCTCCATGCGGTGAGAAAACCTCCGGGCTCTTTCTGAGAGACGGCGCTCGGCTCGGCTGCAGCCGGCTCCGGGGGACACGGATGTGACTGCGTGCAAAATCAAATCCAGCCAGTGCGATGGCATTTCGAGATGAGTTATTGCTCTCTTAATGAGTGGACGGAGACAGACAAGCAGGCAACTTTCTCCTTCCAGACTGCGGTGACGCGCTCGCTCGGCAGAAGTGACCTCTAATGATCGGTGCTGAAGCGAGCTAATTAATGGTGTACTTGTTTATTCCTATCAGAACGTTCCACAATTAACAACTTGTTTGTGACATTTGAGCAATCATCCGCAACAAAAATATTGACACAGGGAGACGGGAGGAAATGAGGCGACCACAGAGGACATAAATCCTCTTTGAGACACACTTCCTCCAGGGCTTGGTTTACTCAAACAATAGATACTACTTCAGGCCACAGCCATATTTGTCTGTCTTGTGGGAGCCTGTTAGCAGAAGGGAAAAAAAAAAATCTAGCGGTTTGATAACAGCATTGTCAAAAAGGCACCAAGGGCTCGCCGTGGTGGAAAAGGCGTCTGTGTTTGCATTTATTCTCAGACAATCCAGATTGTTTCCAGTGTGAAATGTCAAACTTCCACAACTGTGTTTATCTGACCTGATTTATCTGGTGGCTGCGGCTTGGGATGAGAAGTTTTACCCAATCAAGAGTGACCTTTCGGTGAATCTCCTCCTCCACGAGGGACGGATGCACCGGGCGTCAGAGCTTTGGTTTTGTTCTTCTTAAAGATCCCCTGAGCGATCGCGATCCCGTCTGCAGGTTATGTGGTCTCGTCCCCCGCCGAGATGACTGAGCGCGTCTGTCTCTCACTCATTGTGAAACCTTTCCTGTGCGGCTGCCGAGGACAGCTTTCACTCACCCGCTCAGCCTAAACACCACACCATGCGGCAAAATGGGAAATGCCGCCACACATTAAAAAAAAACCCCTGCAGTGACGCGCTTCCTGTGTGCCAGTATCTATTTATTACAGAATTATGGCCGCCGGATACCACAAGAAAAGAATCATGCAGGTCGCGGTGAAAGTTTTTAACCCGCTCAGAGATGTTCAGCAGACGGTCGGGAGCTGTGCAGCAAATCAGCACGCGCAAAGCGACGAAATCATGAAGGATGCCAGCATGCATGGGAAGTTTCTACGGTGGGACTGTCCGACAACGCTGGCGACCTTCAAAGTAAAAAAAAAATAACCAACAGAAACATCTTGAAAGAACAAAAGAAAAGAAAAAGATAAATCTGGAAAAGCATTTTAGCTTTTGTTGCCTTTGCAGACTTCAGTCGTGCTCATGACGGCGGTCTGACATCAGCTGGAAAAGAGGAGGAATAACAGAGTAATTCTCCCAAAGTCTTCATCAACGCAGCCATCAGTCTTTGTCTTTACATCTACACCTGCCAACAGTTTTATACGTCTTTATAAGCATGAGAAGACGTTCCAAATGAAAAAGGAAACACACGGTCGGTGCATGTTCTCTTGGCATGTGTTTGCAGCCATCAGGGCGTTGACGAGGCGGTCGCACATGGCTGACTCTACATGTATGCCAACTGTTGTTGAGTCAAGTTTTGGGGAAGCAGACGACTCAATCAGCTTACATGCTTTCTGGCCTCTGGGCCACCGGTTCACCTCACGTGCACGGTGCCTTCTGTCTGATCCGCCGCTTTGATGTTTGTATCGAAATAATCTCAACCCCGGGCGCTCGGGTGTGATGGGAGCGTTGAAGGCCACGCAAAAGAAATACCTGCAGGGCAGAGACTGCTGAATGGCCTTAACATCCCTCTAAACAGGAATATTTTTTGGGTTATGCCTTTATTTTTTTCTTTTAAATGCGCACACACACACACACACACACACACACACATACACACACACACACACACTCTGTGGCGCTGTAAGAAATATTAAAGGCAAATCGACTTTTTGAAAAGCGAGATGTTTTTCAGCACAAATTTGCACTTGATTTTATAATTTAAGTGGCCTTTTAAAGAAAAAACAGCCAAAAACCAAACTAACTAAAACATTCAGACGAACTGTGAGTAACTACTGTTTTTTAGTTTGTTCCATGTTGCATCATTTTAAGAAACAGAAAACAGTCCTCAACACTTCCTGAGGCGAATCAACAGCTGACTGAAAACCAGCTTCATCAGATTATCCTGCTTCACACGGCCGAGGCTGCTCCTCATACTCAGAGAGACTGAATGAATAAATACGACTACTCTATAATACCACCAGGAGCCAGTTCATGGACAGGAGGAGGAAAAAGCAGGGACACCAAACCAAACCCCACCAGACGACGCACAAACCAGCAGACGCGCTGCGTGGACGAGGCCAGTCATCAGATGACATCAGGGACAAACCAGAGCCCCGAGGCCGCTGTCCAATCAGCTCATTCCTTTCATCGTCCCTCGGAGAGATCAAGCAGTCCGACTCATTTAAGAACCATCCTTCACCAAGATTACGGCGGTTGCGGCGAACACTTCAGAGGACCGGTCGTTCATCATCACTGATGACTGGTGTCCACAGGGGGGGCTGAAAGGGTCTCCTCAGAGGCCCCGATGCAAAGTGGCCAAAGTGGCGACCTCTGACCCTCACCAACCTTCAAACTGGCTGCAGACCAACATTCATGAGAATAACTGCAGTTTTTTGGTTTTTGGTAACTGGTTTTTATTCAGTTTTTTAAATTGCACTAACAGTTCTTGACCCGCGCTTCACCTGCGTTTTCATCCATTTTTCATTCATCCCTCACAAACCCGACACTCGGAGCTCTGCAGCAGCCTTTCAGAGGACTCATCCATGGCAGGAAACTTTAAATTTCACAGTGAAAAGGTTGATAAAAATAGCACTTTTCTGAAATCTTTGAAAGGTTTTACAGATTCTTTGAATATGTAAAATTGATTTACTAATATATTTCTGAATCATGTCCAACTGTCAAGGCTACAAGCTGAATCGGTGCTGTGTAGCCGCTGCTTTGGAGGAAACTACTTTCCCTGCCAATAAAACACACTTGAATGAAAGCTGACTGGAGGAAGGGACCAGTGGAAACAGGAGATGTAGAGAAGAAGGAGATGGAGGAGGGACGCCATCATACTGATTGTTTTGTTTGACGCATGATATTAAATGTATTTAAAAAACGTTACAGAATCTGTAAAAATACTCCCATTTCAAAGCAGAACAGAAGCTGAAACCAGTGAGATTTTGACATTTAACCTCGAAGACTGATTAACGACGAAGCGATGATTGTGGCATTGATTACTGCTGCAGTTGACGGACTAATCCGCTAATTGTCTCAGCTGTAGACTGAAGAAGAAGAAGAAGAGACGGAGGAGGGAGACGACAGAGGAAAGAATGGAGTGATGGGTAGATGGATGGATAGCAGTGTGGAGGGAGGGCTGGATGTTGCTCTGTCTCCCCCTCTCTCCTTTCATGTCCTAATTTATTCTGTCTGATTAATTCCTCTTACCCCAGCGGCTGGAGCGATTCCTCTGGATGTGCGCTGCGCCCCACCTCCCAGCAGCCCCTGCTCTCCTCTCTCTCTTTCTCTCTCTTTCCACTGTACCTTTCTTCCCCTCTACCTCTCTTGGCCCACCTGCTGGGCTGGTCCCCTCTCTGCACACCATGCAGCAGGGAGGAAACAGAGCAGGCATGGGGTAACCATGGCAACCTCACCCCCCCCCCCCCCCCACCACCACCCCAGCCGCAGGCCGCAAAAAGTCCCGACTCTTGATCTGAGATCTGTTGCCCTTCTTGTATTTGTGTAGACGGAGGGAAAACAATGCAAAGAGCAACGTGGATGCAGAGTTCAATCGTTAAAGGGTCAGTTCACCCAAAAATGACACAACTGAAACAATATATTTAATGTTTTACCTCATTAACTATAAAATCTGCTTATTCTGAAGTTGATGCAGCAGCGTGTTTCAAACAAGTCGGGACAGGAGCCACTACAGACTGTTTGGATCGTTGCACAGGTGAACAGGCTCAGTGGTAACAGGTGCTAGCATCATGATTGGCTATGAAAGGAGCATCCTGGAAAGGCTCAGTGGCTCACAAGCGAGGATGGAGCGAGGTTCACCACGTTGTGAACACATGATTGTATGAAGGATGTTACTGCGTGAGCTCAGGAACACGTCGTAAAACTGCTGTCAGTAAAAACAGTTTGTTCGCAAATGACTGCGTTGTGTTTTTATTTATGTTTTATAGAGCATCGTTCTTGGAATCAGGGCTGTAATTTTGGTTTTATGCGACACAGTTATGATTTGTCATTACTAGAAGAAAGTGGAGAAAATGCAGCTTGATTTTTGGGAGTTAACCCTTTCGCCCACAGTCTGCTACAGAACTGCAACTACTGGTCTCAATTATATTAACAATGATCAGAATAATCATTACAGCTGTTAACTGGTGACTATCTTGATGTCATTTTTCAGGTACTGGGAGAACTGGCTGCTTTTCCTCATCTTTCAGTACAATAAACTGAATATTTTGGGGGTTTTGACAGTTGATGACATCATCATATGAATTGAACTGAGATGATTGAGTTGGAACCTCGAATCATAAAAATCGAACACAATCTAACTCCGACTGTCTGCGCCAGAGAGCAAGAGGTTAAATGTGCTAACGAAGCTCGGCAGGAGGATCATCTGCGACCAAACTGCTTCTATAATGAGCCTGAACGCTACGCTGCACATTCACGACCAAAAGAAACCGATTTCACAGTTAAACCCGGAGAATTTTTAAGGACACACTGCTTCTTAACTTCTTCTGTTAGTGTGTGCAGTCGGACTGTTTGAGAGGCTCAAAATGGATAAATAAATCCAACGTTACATGACTCCTTTGAGCTGGAGCGAGCAGCCAGAGAGCATCAGATGGACCTGAAAACTATACTCTGGAGTTTCGTCCAAACACCTGGAAAAACAGCTTCAGTTTCGCTCTCGACGCTCATTGATGGTTATAAGTGGTTGTTACCACAAGTGGTTTGGCTTGGTCTCGGGGGATATGATGCTTTTCTCTATGATGGATAACGCCTGCAGTCAGTTACTGTTACGCAGCTGCATCGGTGTCCTTGAGCGAGACACAGAGGGCCTGAGGTTAAGAAAGAACACGTTTGCAAAAAGCACGTTCTTCCACATTCGATTTCATTCCCTCAGGTTGTCTTTGCTGATTTTACGACGCTGACAGACTCTGACTTGATACCGTTTGACTGCTGGGAAATTTCTTCATGAGAAAACCTGCTCAAACTCAGGGTTTCGGTGCATTTCGGCCTCAAAGCGAAGTGGATTTGACTTGTGCTCGTGAATCTGATCACATAATATTCTCCCCGTTCAGTCGTCGCCGCCCTTCCCTGGTGTGTTTTCTATCAAAGCAAAGCAGAAACGCCACAAACACAATTTGACTCTTTCGGCCGAGTGCTGGGACGCTCTGTGTATTCACTCCAAGACATGATGGTGAGACATATTTCTTTTCTCTCTCTCTGCGATACAGAGATGCACTTCATGTGTCTGGCAAGCCTCCTCGCTGTAGTTTGACTGGCTTGAATTATAGATAGGAGACGCGAGCCACCCGCTGCTTGTTTGTTTGTTTGAGTAAGGGGGGGGGGGCAAGAGGAACGGAAAGAGAGAGATGAAATGGGATGGAGAGCGCGGAGGGAATTAAAGGCAGAAAGAGAGGAAAAAAGGGGGACGGAGGAAAGATGGACAGAAGGAGGCGGCAGGAGAAAGGAGAGGAACCGAATCCATGAGTTTGAATCTCAGGTCGGGAGTTTTGACGTTGAACTAAAACCACTTCATTCATCCTGAGCTGCAACATCTGCTGTTCGGTGGAACATCTGCATGATAGCAGCTTGAAACGCTTCTCCACTGTGATTTTAAGATGGTTTCAACTGTGGTGGAGTCATGTTGAACTTGGCCTCCTTGACGTCCGTTATGGCTGAGAAAAAAAGGGCTCATCGCGTACGGGAGGCGCACGAGAAAGGGTCGCGAAAGATAAAAAGAGTCAAGAATCGGCAGCAGGGAAAGAAGTGAGCGACGCAGCGACGCGCGCTGCCATCATGGTGGCAGAAAACAGCCCCATTAAGAAGTCGCCATACCCGCAGCCATAATTGTTTGTTACCGAGCGCTGCCTTACATCATCGACCGCCTGTCCCTGCGCTGCACCTCAGGGGCGGTTCTTCTCAATCCAAGGGGGAACCCTCCTCTGCCCATCCAGATCACATTACACAAGGCACAGGGCTGTGATGTGGCTTCAGACAGAGAGCGTACAAACCCCGGCCCACAACCACACGGCCCAGCTCAGCGCAGGCCCCGTCCTGCGGTCTCCTCGCTATGAAAGAATATTTTTGAATGCCTCGTACATTCCCTGACTGTTCCCACCCCCCTACATGCTGCTCTCATTTAGATGGGGTTTTTACGAGGGGGGTGGGGGCGACGGGGGGGGGGGAGGGGTGACAAGTTGTTCTGAAGGGATGTGCGCTGCGTTTCATCGGGTTTCACTTCTGGACAGAAGGTTCTGGTGCGTTCGGGTAGGAGCTGGACGGACCGAGAATCACTAATCAGTGTCAGGGCTGAGGGTGGGGAGCAGATTGTTTGAGTTTTCCTTCTCGGAGGCATTAATCAAGTTATTGGAGCGAACTCGCAGCCTTTATGGACTGCGAGCAAACTCAAGAATTAACCGAACTCCAGCCATTGGAAGAAGCAGCTCCGGTCGTAATATCGCTATGAGTGACGACTTGGTGTCGTATATCAGGCAGCTCCCATCTGCACAGACGAGTTTAATTCAACCCAAAATATCATATCGTGACTCTAATGTTGCTGATACAGATGAGGGCTGAAACTAACGGTTGGTTTCATTAGTGATCAGTCTGACGATTGTTAAATGGTTTCATCTATAAAAAAAAGCCTGTTGTGATTAAAGTCAGCCATCGGTGATGTATTCAGACCGCTCGCTCTGTTTGAACATCGGCCCAAAACCAAAAGATATTCAGTTTACCTCCTTATATAACGACGGAAAGCATCAGATTCCATCGTTGCGGCTCCGTTACGGACCTCAAGAAGTATTCGCCTTGCGAAGGAGCTGCATCACGAGAACAAAAGTGACGCTGCTATCAGAAACTTTCATGGAAACGAGGCAAAGCGAACTTGCTGCGCTGATGTCTGATTCCAGTCGGCTTCAGAAATGCGTATTTCTTTCTCCACGGTGCTTCATTTGGATCGGGGTGGGCAGCTGCGGCGTGTTGTGTTCGTGTGCTGTGTCACATTCACTGCAAACATTTTGTCTTTCCTGTCTCAAGGCAGGAGCAGCACAGGTGTAACCAACAACATTAGCGATGGCTCGGTTCAAATTAGGTGTCCTATTAAGCCACCATGCACATTATCAGGCCACTGGAGCTGGGACGTCTAAATGGAATTCAGCCATGATTAATGTTATTAGCCACACTTGTGTTTGACACTAGTCAAAAGGTCAGTCGTGAAAAAGGACAAATTAATTTGAATCTCCTCCACAATAACACACACACACACACACACAGGCTGGTGGGCAGCTTGTTTATCATCGCGGGCGTGATAATGCTGTTCAGCAGACATGTGCTTGATGCCTTTTAGTGGATCAAAACCAGGAAATTTGAAAAGCAGGCTAATGAAAGCAGGCAGGCCAGCGGGTAAGAACTGCATGTGGAGGGAGAGAAAGCCAAAAACTACAAAGCAGAGAGCTGCAGAGAGGGAGGCTCGGGCAGACAGAGGGGAGGATGCAAACATTAACGTACAGATGCACACGTAAACACAGAACAGGATGCATGTTTAAACAGGTGGATGAATAATTGAGATGCTAGAATTGCTAAATATTTAGACAAATGGACTCTTACTAATGGATGAGCTCAAAGAAAGAGATCCTCCACGCACACACGCACACACACACACACACACACACACACCCCATTACAACATCGTCAGCCCTCACCTTTTCATCCGTCCCCCTTCTCCACATCAATTAAATCTCTTTCCACTGCCCAGGTCTGGTTCTGTATTAGCGCCCTGCCTTCCTTCTCTGGATCTGAACGAGTGTCTCTTTAATCTTCAGGAGATGTTCCCATTGATGGGCCTATTGATTTGATGTTGCGCCAGCTGCTTTTATCTCCAGGAACTCAAAGAGGTGCTGGAGAGAAGAGATGCACTCCCCGCCACGTTTAACTGTGCAGACTCCGGCTCGTCCTGCTGGACAGTCTGTCTCATCGCGAGGTGGTCGCAGCTCTGAGGACAGATTTTATTGTTTTCTTTTGCAGTTAATTAGCTAGTCGGTTACCTTTTTTTAATATATTTGCCCACTTAGCCGAAAATCTGCTCCACGGCTGTTAATTGTGTCATTAATGATGCTGTTTCACCGCTGTTTTCTCACATTAAGTTATCAGATTTCTGTGACGAAGGCAGGTGTTGCTGCTAAAACCGTGACGCAGCTGCAAAGCTCCCACAGACATACAACTAGTGCCACACTAATAAAGGCACTGAGCCTTGTAGGCGAGAATACATCTGTCAAAGGCGCAGAGATAAAGAAATGACACCTCAGAGTCAATCAGCAACCCTCTGTGACCCCGAGCTGGTTTTCTATTTGAATCTAGAGCTTCAAACGGCTGTGACGAGAGGCAGAAAAGGCTTTTCTCTCAGTTTGGGGCAATAAACTGCGTTGAGGATTTCGACATGGCACAACTCCGCTGGAATCATCTGTGTATGTTGGGAGAGCGAAGCGAGGGCGCTACCATCTAGCTGACCACATGTGGAGTCTGTCCAAACCCGTTGGAGAGCCAGTGCTGGTCGTTCCACCGCAGAGCTGCATGCTCAGGCCCAGGGGGCCTCGCTGAGCAGCGGCATCAGAGAGGCCGCCTATCACCACTCGCCATCTCTGGGGCACAATGTTCTCTCTGCCGTGCCGTGTGTGTCAACGTATTTATGTGTTTGAACTGGATGAGCATGTCCATGCGTTTAGATGTGTATCCATTTATTTCCTTTAGCCTATTTAGGAATGTGTGCACGCATGATTTTATACTATGCGTGTCCCGTCATGTGTTTGTGTGCATGTGTGCGTGTGTGTGTGTGTGTGTGTGTGTGTGTGTGTGTGTGGATGAGGGTCCCTCAGAGAGCAGGGCAGGCCTGTGGTTTGCAGAGCGCCTGCCAAGCTGCCCGGTTGGCTAACAGAGGGGTTTGATATTCTGCTATCGATCATGTGAACTAATAACATGGTGACTCGCCCACAGTGTGTAATTATCACCCCAAAATAAAGTGGCCTGCTCTACTTAGGCACATCTGCCTTTAAATCAGCTGTTGTCATCTGCTCGCTCCTTTCTTCGCCTTCTGCCCCTTACATAAGAATTCACCCTGTGCACCTTAAAGCGTAAATCCTCAGACTGTTCTCCCCGTGGGCGTCATGTGGGAACTGAAGACGCTTTTCTGTGTCAGATTCTCCCGCAATTTTCCGTAAGATTTCTGGAGAGCTTCCTCCACAGCTGTGGTGGGAAAAGCAGCGGCAGGCGCAGGGCAAAGAGGAAAACTTTGACGTGTGTCTCACTGATGTATGTGGGAAGAGATCTTTGACTTATAACTACTTCCATACCTGGATAATTTAAGACACCTTCTATGTGTGGAAACTACTGGGATAGCTTTTCAGGCGGTGCCGGAGGAGACGGGGTAAGGGGCAGCCCGGCAGATGGTCGTAATGTAACGCTTATGGCTGCCAACCACCATAAAGAAAGAAGATGGGCCGAGGCCGGATGTGTTTGTTCATGGTGGATGCCATCTCTTTATTATTTACAGGACCGTGTCCGGCGGGGAGCTGTCAAGAACTTGTATTGCTTGTTACGTATCAAATCACCTGCAAAAGCATTGGCAAAACAGCCGGGAACAAGTCCCACAAATACACCAAACAGACCATCAGCAGAGTCTTTTCTTTTCACTGATTCCAGCTTTTTAAATGTCGTCTACATGACGGCTGGTCGTCGACATAACAAGCAGTTTGAAGAAGCTTCGTTTGGCGTTGGAAAACCAATTTGTCTACGAATCAATGAACTGATCAATCAAAAAAAAAGTTTGGACAGTCGTCTTATTAATATAGCATATTGTACAAAAATGAATGGAAATCAAGTTCCTCCAAAAAAAAAAAAAAAGCCCTAAAAATCAACAGTTTCCATTCAAAGATGTTCGGCATTCTTGTCACTCGTCCATCCATCCGTCCCTTCTCGTCTTTGTGCTCTCATCCCTGCATTCTTCTACCATCCCTCCGTCATTCTTATCCGTCCATCCCATCTATAAAAACGTCTGATGTTTGCATCTGCGGTCGGCTGAATTGTTTAGTCGTGATTTGTAATGTAAATATGTGGCTGCGTGTGAGAGCACCGCTCCCTCTGGATGCCCCCTGAACACACGCTTAGTCACACACACACACACACACACACACACACACACACACACACACACACACACACACACACACACTCCATATTCAACCAGCAGCTGCCTGGCTCAGCTCTGTTACTCCTACTAAGCCATAATTGTTACCGGGCCTCCGCTCTCTCAGTGCTGGTCCACCCGAGCCAAGCGGCTAACCATCAGCAGCCCTTATGGCTCGCTTCGCCTCCGGGTTCCAACCGCCCCACGATGGAGTCGATAGTCTCCGCACAAGATGCAGCACGCAGCACGGACGGCACTCGAAGACGAGGATGCAAGTTCCATTCTTACGTGATTGAATCACTCACGGTCCACAGAGCTTTCAGGTGACGTAACCCCGGCTTTGGCAGCCATATTGGAGGTCCGCGCCTTTTTTGGCTGCAGCAGTTTCATTTCATCTCATAATTTATGACTTTGTTGTGTCATTCTTGGGCTGCGACAGTGATTTTGTCTCTGATCGTTGTCAAAATAAGGACACCCAAAGACCAGATACTCAGTTTGTCTGAATAAAAAACAACTTCGTTATCAAACTTGGTTCTGTGACGTGGCCTTCGAAACTTCTGCAGACGTTCTGAGTTTCTCTCACTTCAAAGTCCATTTAGCAGCTGTCACAGAGCTTTCTATCATTTTGATCCCATGATCTTCACCACCAGTTTTTTTTTACATTATTAATCCCTTTATGTAACAAAATGACCAATAAAACGAGCTCCAGAGACTCCTCCACCTCGTCTTCAGCCTCACGATGTCTCTCCCTCTATCTCTATTTATCTGTTCCTCGGCCTGGAAGCTCCTTCCTATCTCTCCCTCCCTCGCTCGTTTCATCTCAGTCCAAAAGAAACATGGTTGGGAACCAAAAAACCAAGCAGCTCGACGGAGGCCAAACCAGAGATCACTGCTCCCATGCTGCACTCCTTCCCTCCCTCCAGCTCCTGCATGCGACGCTGCTGTGAAGCACGAGCAGGCTTTCAACACTTCACCGATCAAACTCGACGATTTTTCCGCGGCTGGCTCGCGAAGTCCGCGGCCGACGCGTTAATGAAAGATTTCACAAACGCTGTTTTTGAATTTTCCAGGACTTCTGCTTTTGCTCGCCTGTGCTCTCATGCAAAACGTGAACACCTGGGAGCCTCAAACCTGACGTGTTTCCGTGGTGACAGGCGATGAACCACCTCCACCTTCTTCACCTGCCTGGCAGCTCTGCAGAGGAACTGATTCTTCCACGAAAACTTAGCAGAAAAACAAAATTGCATTCATTTAAGACAAAACCTTCAAACGTAGCTGCAGGTTTAAGAAAAAAAAAACTCATCTCCCATTAATTATCACACACAAACATGCTGCTCCTTCCTGGTGACAGACTTACGTATGAATAATTACAGTTATGATGCAAAGAGTGAACCACCTTTGATTTGATGCTCCCTCTTAAAAAGCCCTTAATTTAAAACGCTGGTTCAAGCCGGATTTATAATTTCTCTTATCACACATCTAAAACACATCACTTTCTACAACTGTACTGTTTCTATTTATGTTTTTCGGCTACAAATCATTTTCCACTGCAGCTCAGACGCTCGTGCAGACGGTAACTTCTCCATTTAAAGCGGCGAAAAGGAAAAAAAAAAAGGAGACGCAGTTGAGCAAGTGAAGCTTTAAAAATTTTCCACCAGCACAAGAGCAGCACACGGTTAGGGAGGAGCTGTGTGTGTGTGTGTGTGTGTGTGTGTGTGTGTGTGTGTGTGTGTGTGTGTGTTACTCAGGTGACAATGAGACTCGAGGCCTTTATTTTCCATGGTAAACCACAACAGGCTTAACCTCGCCTAACTGTACACAACATACACACACACACATGCACACACGCACGCACACAGAAAGAGAGAGCTGCACTTCAGAGAAGACCCTTATTGTCAAAACGGGGTAAAGATTTTGCCCTCGGTACATTTTCTGTATCGCAAACACAAAATGGAAGTCTCGCTCTTCTCACCGAGCTTCAAATAACACTTAAACGCGCTCTTAAGCTCTGCCGAAGCCGCCTGCAATGCCTCTCTCGCCATGAGCAAGAAGAGGAGCGACGACTGTAACATCCAGATTATGTCTGATGCCGCAGTCTCGGCCACTGAGGAGATAAAAGCCAAAGATCACTCTGGGGAAACGAGACAACCGCCATCCGAGGTTAAATAATGAAATGAAATGAAGTGGCGCGCTTTGCCTTTTACTGGCTCCTGTGCGCAAACCGCAAGAACTCTGCAGATAAAACAACCTTTAAAAAAATACTACGAGTGGGTATAATTACTATGAAATAACTGTTTGTGTAACTGTGTTTCGTAGATACTGAGCAACCTTGTGCAAATAGGAGCGCAGGGTGGTGGAGGGGGTTTTTAGAGGAAGGAGAGAGGAAGATAGGAAACGTACTTGTGTGTGCATGCATGCTCATCTCTCTTATTTTGATAGATTCATATTTCTCCAATTTTACATCCGTCCATCGCCTTCCAGAATGAGGAATGAAAAGCTCTGAAAGGAACATCATCTGTGTTTTTAGCTCAAAACTGACTCCATGCTAGCAAACATGCATGTGAGTTATTCTTCATTACTTTATATAGTTCTAATGCTAATAATCAATCGATCTCATCTTGGAATCAAACTCTTGTAAATGACCTAAGTGGCAGCGAGGAGTCTCCAGGGACGTCTGAGGACTTTCTCTCCCCGAGGTGAAAATCACGAAAGAAAAAAGGAGAAAAATAAAATCGACAGTCTTCTTCTTTGCTTCCTCTAATCATAACAGCATACCGCTGACTTGATGTTCAGCTAATGGATGCTTAATTGAAACCAGTACTCCCTCAACTGGCCTGGGATTAATGGGGCTCTGCGGGGGGATCGAGTGGAGCCGGGATGGCACTCACGCCGCGCCGCTTGTTTGTGACAGTGTCAGAGTTATGGCCGTCTTTAATTGGCAGCATTAAGACCCCGGGCGCACTTTTAAAGACAAACAGAAGAGGAACGAGAGCGGGAGACGAGGGAGGACGGGAGGAGGGTCGGGGATGGTCGTCTCGCTCTGCAGCGCAGCGGGGGGGGCCAACGAGTCCTCTGGGGTCCTCACAATGGACCGACTGTGCCAGTGCCTGCTGTAAATTCGCTTCTGTCTGGGGGGGGGGATTCGGCAAGGGGGCCATAAAAACGTCATGGATGGAGTCTGTCTGACTGACTGTGTGTCTGTCTGTCTGTCTGTCTGTCTCCCATTCCCTCTGAATGCATTTAAAAAAGCTTAATCAATGGCGCCTATTCCACAAGAATTACAGCGTGACATCTGCAGCTTGAGGAAGATGATGGATGCGCAGCTTCAGCAAAACAAGTAAGTTCCCATCGACGCATCGGATTCATCATTCGTCTCTTTATCAGCGACTTCTGTGGAGGCCTCAGCCATCGGCGTCAGAGTTCAGCTCACCGGATTCAATAATTCACGGCTCCAGAGGCGCGCTGAAAGCTCGTTTGGTGCCGTGCGCGTACAGGCGGTTTTGATTGTCTTAAATGGCGCTCAGCACACAGTCGGGTTATACGTGACACTGCAGATGACTTTAACTGTTAAATTCCCCATCAAGCTGTTTTTCATACTGTACTTTCCCCCACATTTCGAGCCACCCTGAGGGACCAAGAGAAGCCGTGCAAATGAAAACTCTTCCTCTATATAGAAACCTGGGATCTGATCAATATGACTGTTACCGGGGTTTATTTTTAACTGAAATTACTCAATGCAGTCAGCATTTAGCATGCTTTGATTCCACTTCCTCTGAGTGATGCTCTGCTGAAGCAACACGGCATAAAAACTGATAGCTGCTCTCCAGACACACACGCAGCCTCAAGACATTTACTGTTATAAAGTTTCAGTACGGTTTCAGAGTGCAGAGCGCATGAACGTCCAGAAGTCCGAAACACTGTAATTATGATTTCTGCTGCTCAGGGTTTGCAGCGCTGCCGTAAAGGGAGCGCTAAACAGTGTTGCGAGACCTTGGGAGGATTTCGATACCTGTGCCAAGGTATTTCAGGTATTTCAAACGATGGCCCTGTTTTTAAGGCGGGGAGATGCAGCACTGTCGGCATGTGAAGAATCAATTCACGCGAAACACGGCAGAAAAACATGCGAGAGGAGAAAATGTCTCAGTCTTGTGCAGCAGTGCCGAAGGGGAAACGGTTGACACTGATTGCTATCTGATTTCTAATAAAGCCAAACATTTACGCAATAAATAAACTACAAACGAGAGGCATCCTGTCAGTCAGTGCAGACGAGGGGGGGAAGAAAAAAAAAACCTATCAAAGACAAACACAGCGAGGAGGACTCGGTCTCGACCATTCTGGCTGCGGCAAGTCTGCTGCCCACTTTGGTTTCTTCTAACAAATCCACTTCCTATCGCAGAAAGCAAAAACTGGCTTTCAAGACGTGAATTAACCCTGGATTTGGGTTCGTATTCCTTGAGTGCGGTGGTGAAACGGTTAAAGGTGTTCTTAAGGTGTCAGAGTCTGTTTCAACTGGGGCTGTGGTTTTTGCTTTACCAGGTGCACGACGCACTAACCGCTTCTCATTGTTTACTGCTAACTCCCTTCCGCTACTGCAGTCATCTTCTCTTCCTTCATCGTTCTCTCTCTCTTTTTCAGCCTCTCTGCGTCTGCCGAACTCTCCCAGACTCCTCTGCAACCACTTTCTCCTTTTCTCCTCCATCACCTTTTCCCTCCGTCTGATCAGCCCGATCTGTACCCGTCTGATAAATCAGATGGTGTGTTTCTTTTGTTCTTCGCTTCCTGCCCACCCACCTCTTCCCTTTCATCCGTCCTTGGTGTGCATACAGTGTTTCCCTCATACATGGCCTGTACTATGTGCAACACCTACACTGTCATGCACGCCCACACGCTGTCACACACACACACACACACCGACCACAGTGCAGTGCACATCACAGTTGCTCTAGTTTTTGTTTGGCCCTGAAAAATGCTCACACAAGCCGATTCACCACAACAACTTCTCACACACCTACACACTCTCTGAACACTGATTAAAAATGCTTCACCAGCGACGTAGCTTCCTGAGACGAAACACATCAAGTTCTGGCCGCCAGTGTCTGAATTTGTCACGAAAGCATCTTGTTTTTTTTTTTCCCCGTCTTCCTCTCAGCATTTCACTCCTCCTCCTGCTTCCTTTCTCTGCTCCTGCCTCGACCCCTCCCTCCCTCTTTTTTGCGAGACAACGCCGCCCCTCCTCATCTCTCCAAGGCCACCTCTTCTTCCTCGCCGCTTGTTTCCATCAACTCCGAAATCCTGACGCAAGTGTCGGACGCGCGGCGCACATTTTCTCCGCGTCTTTGTCTTCCCTCTCCTTCTCAGACCGAAGGCCGATGGGAAAAATCCGCTCTCATCGCGTGTCCGTCTGTGTTTGTGCGTGAGCGCTGCATCCCTTGAAAGCCTGAGTGTTTTCTCTCAGTAGGCCAACAGAAAAGGTTCCCATGGCCACAAAACGCGGGGATGGGTGTTTTTCCCTATTCTACGAAACAGGCCAAAACAAAGGTAGGAAATCAATTTGACGCATGGCCCAGCTCCTTTTGAGGAAACCTGTTGAAGAGGGAATTCCTCCCTCTCCCTTTTCTGGCTTAAAAATGACATTACAACATGGACCCGCTGCCAAAACATATGAGCTTCCACAGACTGGCCAAATCACAGCACAACACGTTCACCTGGGACTCGTTTTCCTCCTCCTGTGCCACCCTTTGACGGCACAACACGGTTATTTTCACATCACTAATGCAACTGCCTTCAGGTAATGACACAGTCGCTGACACGGCATGGGAGCGCCTCGCCGGCTTTGCGGCGCAGAGCAGGAAGAGGGCGCTGGTCTTCCCTGCGCCGTCAGAGCTTCCAGAGGAGAAAACCACAGGACTCGGCCGCAAACGGGACATGTGGTAATATTTGTAAGATGCAGGTGGTTTAAGGGGATTTAGTGTTCTTTTCAGGTAAGAATAAGTCACACATGCAATATACACAGTGAGGCGGCAGCATTTCACGACCCAGTTAATAGTTCCCATTTTGTTTATACTGACTTCTCCGGCTGGGTTAGCTTCATTTTTCAAGTTACAACAGCCTCAATCAGCCAAAGACACACATTCACATCCTGTGTTGGGCATTCATGAATTTCTTAGTAACATGTTAGAGTAATGCAATCACTTTTTTCAATAACAGGTGGTGCGATTGATTCAAGTTCAGCAGCTACCCTGCAGCTGCTAGAGTCAGAAACTCTGCGTCTTCGCTCTCTTAGAGTTGGATGGAGGGTTGATAATTTCGAATCAGTGCATCCAGACTAGACTGAGACGTGTTAGCTTGGGCTCCAGAAAAAGAACAGAAATGTGACTGTTGGTAAGTCCACAATTTCCCCTGTTGTGTCTGTGTAGCTGCCTGCTAGCATGTAGCTTTACCTGCACTCTGCTGGTAGGGTGGAGGGTGCGTGGACGACAGGGCGTCCTGAGAGCTGTGTACAGTTACCGTGGGGCTAAGCTAGCTCATTTTCAATTCCAATTACATGACGTGACGTGTGGGTGTGGGGGCTTTGGAGCTGTATGGAGTGACGGAGAGTAAACCACAGCGTTCATATCTGGATAATTTAGCTATAAAATGTTTCTCAGTTTCCCAAAATTAAATGTGTGTGGATTAAAAGATGGACTAACAAAAAACAGGAAAAAAAAAAATAAAAAAAAAAAAAATAAAACATGATTTCTTGTCCCTGTCGGTTGGGGTCTTGTGTGTGTGTGTGTTTGTGTGTGTTTGTGTGTGTGTGCATAATGTATATCAGTGTGTCTGTGTGCATGAAGAGGAAGAAGGAAGTGAAGACGTACAGTACAGCTTGTATACACTGTGAGTGTATGTGCTGTACGTCAGTGTGGGTCTCTGTGTATTAAGTGTGTGTGTGTGTGTGTGTGTGTGTTTTGCAGGACTTTTGCATGTATGTTTATGAGTCATGTGTGTATATATGTGATGGTTGAAGCTGCTTCCTTTACTCTGCAGATGAGTATCATACGAGGGAGGATTAGACTGCTGCTCCTGTGTGTGTGTGTGTGTGTGTGTGTGTGTGTGTGTGTGAGATCACAGCCATGTGTGCTGGGCTGCCTCATGCGGCTGTGGAGGCTCCAGCTGGTCTGGGCAGAACCACGGGCACGGGGTGGAGAGGGGCGGAGGAGGAGGAGGACGGGGTTTCGACTATTTTTGCAAACACTATTTTAATAGAGTGCACATTAAAATGATGATAAAGGTCGGCTGAGGTTTGGAGGGCGAGATGAGCGGTGGAGGGGGGAGGGAAAGTCATCACAGGACGTTATCAATTACTAACACCAACACACCAAAAGTGGATGTTTACTCACACTGAAAGCCCACGGCCACGAAAATGACTATCAAATTATTTTGCTGTCTGTTTTTGAGTCATCCCTCAGTTTGTTACCATGGTAATCGGATCATTAGCAGTTGATGAATCAATCAGCAGCATCCAGACGCATCGTCACAGCAGGGCTGGATGATGCGACCAAAACACGTTAAACTGCAACAAATGAAAACATCAGCAGGTTAAACTTTCACTCTACGCGGGCTTTTTTTTTTTTTTTTTTTTTTTTAAAGCGTTTTGGGAAATGTGCTGATTGTCTTCCTGGCGATGAGTTCGATGTTAGCCAAGAAAAAGTCCCACACGTACGCTGAGCTGTCACTGTTACGCTTCAGTTTTGGCAACGTTCAGACAAACGTGACGTGTTCATTCGTGAGCTTTAGGAGACGCAGGCAGGTGGATTCGGTTATCGTTGCATTGAGCTGCAGGTGAATCAGCGTTTTTCCCCAAAATTTCGCAGGTTTTCTTCGTCTTCTCGGACGTTAAAAATGATCTGTTTGGGTTTCGGACTGTCAGTCGGACAAAGAAAGCAGTTTGAATATGTCAGCTTGGGTTTTGGGAAATTGTGATAAGCATTAAACTCCCGCGGCTGCTTCATAAAGATTCCTTCAGAGATCACAGCCTGTTTTCATGTTTGTGCTGTTGGGTTTCTCGTAGGGACGTGTGCGATTAGTCGGCTAGTTAAACGCCGCTACCCTCGCTAGCCTGCACCAGAAATACTAGTCAGCTAAACTTATTATTATTCCACTAATGTCCACATTTAAATTACAGGATAGTGTGTTTGTAATGCACAGCAGGGTTTCCATTATCGGGCAGCTGCTATTCACCCCTTAACAGGGAAAACCCGTTGAAGTCCGACATATTTAAATCTCTCCGGTCATAATCTCCGTTGAAAATAAATTCAAAAATATTCCGGCTCTACACGCCGTTTTCCCCGCTGCTTCTTTGATGTCCGCCCTCTCTCTCGCTCCTCTTCCGATTCGGTGAATTAAGGGTTTATTTCAACCAAACCAGAGTTGGTGGTGATCGTTGGAACAAGCGAGCAAGGAGGCTTTGGTGACTTTTATTTTGTTTCTGTTGACTTTGAGTGAAATGTGTTTTACGATGATAAAATTACTGTTTCTGTAAATGGAGTCTGGTGGCTTTGGCGAGAGCGGTATAGCGACTGTTTCTGGTTAAACAAAAAGGATCTTAGTCTTTAACAAGAAGGGATCATTTTCATAATGTTGTCAGACACTTAGAATAACAATCTGAGCCTGTCAGTGGCAAAAACAAACACTTGTAGCGACGTATTTTGTCCGTTTCGTGCCTGGCTGCACAATACTGGGAAAAACTTCAAGAATTGTTGTCTCCATTAGTCACTTAGGCACAAAAACAAAGGAACACAGGGTCCATAATCAGACATATCTGACCAGAAGTTCTCCCATTTGTCCGAGACTCTGAAATCTTTTGTTATTGAAAAATGTTTTAAAACGGCTCATATAATAGACACAGTGTTTTAGGGACAATGTTTAACCTTATAGGTTCAACTGCGCTCAATTTTGAGTCTTTTCTTACTTTTAGACTAGTCGACTCGTCCAAGTTTAAATTCCGGTTTAATCTTTGAGGAGATTCATCGTTGGGAACATCCTCAGTTCCTGTGCTCGAACGGCACTTGTGCTGAAGGACTCAATTCAAGCAACAGCAGAACGTGTTTTCATTGCCAGGTATTGAAAGAGAGAGAGACAGAAAACAGGGCAGAAAGTCACAGCGCCCTCTCAACCCTCCTAACGAGGGAAATAAGGAAATTAAGTCACTAAGTGTAAGTGAAGTCAGAAGATGAAAAGCAACCACCAAATGAACAACACATGCAGACATGCCCATGCAATAATCAAAGTACCATCCTATATCGGATCCGCACTCAAAACACACACAACCAGATGTGAAGTGAGCTCCACTCACTCTAGGAACACACACACTCACACACACACACACACACACACACACTCACACACACACACTCACACACACACACCTCCATCTCTCAGTGGGAGAGTGTAAACAGGCTGTAAATTTCCTCACTGGGACAGATGAAAGAGGCACAGCACATGGCCAGTCGTCATGTACGTTCACATACGCTCGTCACTCTGACTGTGTTTGCAAACAGCAGGAGCGCCGGCACGCAGGCGAACGCGGCGTGTGCGGCGCACACTCACGCTCGTCATGTGTGCTGCTGGTGTCAGTGGATCCGTGTGTCCAGTCCAAGCTGAGGTGCATGTTGGGTAATGAGACAGGTTTGCTTTTCTTCAGAGTTTTAACTTTACTTCCTGCTGTGCAGCTTTGCATAATGCAAGTCAGACTTGTTTGCAGCACGTACACGTGGAGATGTGGCCCCACGACCAAGTCACACTCTCAACTTTTCACCCCATGTGAAGCTAAACACGACCTTTGTCTCCACGCTGGTCTTAGCCAGGGTCGTTCTATAGACCCGCCACTGCTGAGACTTGGACTGTTCATGCTGGAAAACATTGTATAAAGTGTATTTTTAATTTCTGTAACATCTTTCTATGTCACATTAGTTTAAACGATGTGACATGCAGCTCATGGAAAATGCCCGGTTACACAAATGTACCTCAGATTTATTCTTGTAATTCTCTTTGAAAGAATCTGGTGCTATACATGATTTGGTTTCCTTTTATTGGAAAGTACAGGGTGATTATGTGTGTGTGTGTGTGTGTGTTTCTATATGCAGAGTGTGAACCACTAATCTAGAAAGGTAGTGACTGCTTTATGAAACTGTTCAACAGGCTGATTATTGACAGTAATGAAGAGGAAATGAAACAAGACTTTAATTCCCATAGGCCACGTGATTTCTTTAAAAAAAACTTCACTCTCACTTAAACAGAAACCCGCAGGGTGTGATCATGTCAATATCAATTTAACACGAAAACAAGTGCGAGCCGGTCAGGAATCAGTGCTTCGAAGAACACAAGTCCACACGCTGCAGGTTTCTCATGGGAGAAACGCCACTTCACATTTTGATTTAATAAAAAATAAACCTCGTGTTTGACTTGCTGCATGTCAGAGGGAGAAAGCAGAGAAACGCTGCACAGATCTAATCAAAGTGGACGCATGCATCTCCACCTGAAACGCCATTTAACCTGCTCTGCATGGGTACAGGCGGGCTGACGGCCCATTCGACCGTGCACTTTGAAACTCCTCGCTGAAGGGCGAGGGAGGGGGGTTCAGCATGTTTACGGGTCGTGTGTGCGGCCCACTAACCTACAAACTTTGCGATGTGGGTCTGTGTGTGCATGAGCCTTTTTTTAGGTGACTGGCATAACAAAAGGGCCACCGGCTCGTCCTGGAGAGCTGCTGAACATCCAAACATGAACACAGTGACGAGGACACACCGGGCGCCTCCTGCTAACTACCTCCTACTGCTGCTGCTGCGTGGATATATTGATTAGATATCATCAACTCTGTGTCAGGTTCTCATCATATTGAGTGACAGAAGAATGAGAATAACGACCACAATGTGTCAAAAGGAAAACCTTCCTCGTTAAGCTGATTCGGGCGGACATGAACATTTATTATCAATGACAGGTTCGTTCGATTTTCAAGCATCATTTCTGTCTGTCGTGCCTTTTTAAGCTTGCTCCTATTGTAAACATGTCAGCGTACGCAAAAACTGGTCCTGAGTCTCAACATTGGGAAGCGGCACTGAAAAGGGACGAGTGATTTAACAGAGCTACGCGTTTATGTTTTCACATTTTTAAATGATCTTTGCACCGCGTGTGCAGTATGAATGAGAAGATCTGTGTGACTATTCTCAGACCTACGGGTGTGTGAGAGAGACAACGCTGTCACTGATTAACTACGTGCTGAGAACTCCCAGCTGGGAGGCCTGGACAGCTCGCTCTGTAAACAGCGACGCAGGAGAAACTGCATGGTTTCGCTCCACAGGCCAATGACTCACCTGGGTGCAACATCCCTCAACACACACACACACACACACACACACACACACACAGACAAGCACTGGAGCCCAAACAAAGAGTTGCTTCTCGAAACTTGCCCTCTGTCTTCCTCTGTCTCTGTTTCTGTCTCTTATGAAAGTTTCAGTAAGCCGCCGTCTCCATTTAAATGAGACAGCGCGGGATGTTTCTTTTCCAATTATCTCCCTTTGCAAAGCAGCAGATCTCCATGTTTGAGAGGCCGGAACCAGAACATGTGCAGCCTCGATTAATGACTTAAGTGTCAAAAACAAAAAACATCATTTGAATTTTGTCGGAGCTGCATGCTCTGTAACACCTGGCCGCAGGCGTGCTGCTTTCCTGAACACCAGCATGAAACTGGAATCCGGCCACTAAAAATGAAGCTGAAGCTCTGAGAGTTTATTTGGTGAAAAGTGAAAGGTGGATGGAAAAAAAAAAAAAAAAAAAAGAGACATCCTGCAACACATTTGACCTCTAGCATCCTCTTGGTGACAGGAAGCGTGGGAGGAATTATGGGAAACGTGGTCTTAATCTAGAGAAACACTAACAACCCCACACAAGGTTACCAACCGTCTCAGCCTGCTCTTCTCTTTTTTTAAACACTGCAGCACCCATTGAAAACATGGCTGCTCAGATTGCTTGGTCTAAAGTAATGCTGCATGAAAAAACAAATGTACAATCATTTTATGTATTAAAATTATCAAACTTTGCAATGAAAAAATGTTATTTATGCTAACTTTGTCAGCATTTGCAGCAGATGCTGCTCCAATGTACTGCTGAGGACAGCGGCGGCAGCAAGACCATCGCCTAAAACCACCCAAAAAAAAGGTTTAGCTCTACACAATATTTAGGATGCTTTCACGACTTTGCCGTCAGACAGCCCTTTCCGACGGGGAACTGCAGCCATTCTATCCATCCATGATCTCGTCACAGCCACCAGACTCCTTGGACAAAACCAGTAATTTTACTGCGCAGAACACGGGAGTCGCTGCTCTCTCGCTGCGTCGACTGTTCGTGTTGTTGTGCGACTTCGGTGTTTTAAAGGGTTAGTTTGGATTCAAAGTCACACAATAACACTAACCAGCTAACCTATCGAGGCAGCGGTTCACCGGCAACTCTCACATTCTGCGAGGTAAAATGACTGGTTTTGTCAAAGGACTCTGGTGGCTTTGAAGAGCGATAATCTGACAGCAAGGTAAAGGGCTGAAAATATTCTAAACACAGCGTCCTCTTAAAATGATACTGCTTATCAGTTATAGGTCATCCAAACTACTTCACGCTGCACTTCCTTTCCTCAGCTACACCCCCCCCCCCCAAGTGTGAGTCTGATGGGATGAAGGGTAGACAGACATGTATACAGACAGACAGACAGACAGACAGACAGACAGACAGACAGATTCCTTCCTTTATCCCGACATGAAAAAAGTCAGTTAATAATATCAATCTAATAAACCAACACTTCCTTCACCAACACCTGTCTTTTACTGCTCGACAGTTTCCCCCCCGTCCCACCTTCTCCCTCTGCGCCGGAAAGAAATAAGTGGATGAATAATTACAGGTATAAACACCTCGGGGCCATCTGAAGGGGTTTTTTCCCTCTTCTTCTGATATTCTTTTCAACATTTCCGCCTCTCGAAATAGTCTTCTGAACAGTTTCTCTTTAGGTGCCTTCACAGCCCGCTACTTCAAAGCCGACGGAGCGATGAGGACGCTCTTATGGTCATTTGTATTTTAATCTTCTCCCCTCCCTGCCCCCCCCCTCCCTCTATAGCGCTCTCTTTACCTCTCCAGCCGTCCCCCTTCAAACTCTCTCTTTGCAGTCTATTTATCTGTTTTCATCCACATCTATTTTGATCTCTGGCTCGTATTTCCTGTCCCTCTTCAAAGCAGCGGGGGCCTCGGTCTACCTGGGACTGACTGTACGTGCCAACCTGTGACACACACAGATATTTACATATTTAGTAATTAAATACATTTCTGCCACATCCCTCCCTGCAGGAGAAAGCCCTGATTTAGGATTTCTCTGCTAGAGATAGAATTTAATAACTTTTCAAGTCTTCATTGACACACGCATGTTTAAATGGAGACATCAGAGGCTTCACTGGTTTTTCACTCCTGATTAGAGCTAAAACTATTTGTCCATTAACTGATTCATAATTTATACGTCAATGAGCTACAATTTTGCTAATCTATTAAAAGTCATTTCTCGGGCAGCTTCTAAAATGTGAATATTTGCATCTCTTTGTTTTCTAGATGAAGGTGAACTGAATAATCTTTAGGTTTCGCTCTGCTGGCCAGACAAAAAAAACCAACGTATTCAAAGATGCCACCCTGCACAAGGACATTTTACCCTCATTTTATGATATTTTCCAGCCCAAACCAAACCTCAATTAATAAAGCAGATGAATAATGGAAGGTTGGTTGCAGCCCGACTCCTGATCTCGTCAGGTCAGGAAAGCGCTGAATCCTCAATGCTTGAACAGATAAATACGTTTTATTTCTCTCAGATTAAACTGCACCGATAAGCACGATAATGTTGCACCCTCAACCTTGTACAAAACTGTGTTTTGTGTACTCCTGCAGGGCACTTTCAAGGTTTAAAAGCTCAGCAAAGTCTATTATTTGGTTATTAATGTAATAAATACAAAAAAACTGAGATAACAGCATGAAGCATGATGTGTGCTGTGAATAGAAAACTTCCCCTGCGCTCTCAACACAAAGAAAAGGGATTTTTGCATGTTTGGGCTGAGAGCAGTAAGAGAGATTTGCTGTCCTGTCATCAGCCTCATTCCACTCAATAATCTTAGACTTCATACAACCATAATCTTGCACTTACATACATCCCAACAATAGCAAGTTAAGACTCTGCCAGCTCCTCCGTCCCACAGCGCTCTTATACGTTGGAAACATCAGCAGCTTTTGAGAAGACTTTTTATTTGGACCACATGGATGGAAAGACAGATATTACTTAAAACGCATTAAGTCTCCAACTACATATTTAAAACAAACAGCCCTTAAGAAGACATTTGGAGATTTTTTGCTGCCTTCTAGTGAAAGCTGCTTTTCTTTTAGGCCTCTTAAATCTGAGTGGCGGGGTCCTTATCGTAGCCAGTCAGAAGCAGGGAGGCCCCAGCGCCGCTCATCCCAGCCCCTGGGTGTGTATGAAGGGGGGATTAGGGAGGCCTCAGCCTGTGTTGCTGCCATTGTTTACCGAGGGACTAGGGGCTGGCTGAACAACCCCCCTGTCAACACTGCAGCACAATGGGAAACAAGGAAGTGGCAAGATCCTAGAGACGTTCACACACATGCCATTCCCTTGATCTCGGAGGATCGACTTTGTATTATTTGGGAGACACAGGGAGGAAAAGGGGGACGGGGAGGGGAGCTTGTTAGCGACAGCAGCTGATTTCTGAATGGATACGAGGAAGAGGAGGAGGCATGTGAAAAAGTTTATGGGCTAAAGCCACGAAACTTCACATCCTCCCCCAAATAATTTAAAAAAAAAAAAAAGAAAAGCAAACAAGCCGTCAGCTGAAGTGGGTAAATACAATTAAACTGCTATTTCCTTTCATGATTTGGAAATTCTGCTTTGGTTCAGAAAAAGCCATGAAGGGGCATTTTTGAAAGCCCAGATCCACATTTGAAAAACTGGCTGCAGCTGAGCCTTTGCAGTCTTAGAAATGACGAAGATTCACCCCTACCCTTCCCAAACATGTAAACTGTCTCTCAGCAGTCTTCCTGTCAATTTTCAATTTTAGTCTGTGAAACGAAATGTCAAATGAGCAGGAAATTCCCCCAAACCAGACAGTGACACTGCACACTGAGCTGTTCACCGCCGGCTCGTAAATTCCAGTGACTAAATTTACATACTGCCAAACAGCACTTAAAACAAACACTTCACTGCCTTCCCAAATGAGCTGCTGCGTACAGTAAGAGCGTTATCGTCCAGGTACAGCGAGCGGGAAAGCGTTTCAGAGCGCCGTGTTGTCTTTGGAGCTTGTTGACGTCTTCGTGTGACCACAGCTTCCACATCAGAGGGAGTTTCACAGCCTCTCTGACGGTGAATAAAACTGCACGCCGCCGAATATCAGACGACAGCTTTAACTGCTTCCCAGTTTTCAGAGAATGACCTTCAAGCAGGACGGGCTGACCGTCCCTCAGTCCGGCGACAACGTGTCCGAAAATCAGCTGCTCAGAGGCCAAATATGCGCTGAGTGAAATATGTTAAAGCTGCTCTAAATGCAAAGAAAATTGTGCATCTTTCAAGCAAAAGTTATTGATTCAAATCTAGTCTCAATACTTCAAAACACAACCACTAACCATCCATCACTTCCTGTGAGTCACTGGTCGCCTCAGAAAATGTACAGCATTGTTTGTTTGAGTGGACGGGCCACCCACGGATGTCGAGCCAAACACCCGCCGATCAACGACCAGCCAACGTGACTTTTTCCTCTTCTCTCTTTCTGCTCTCGCCGTTTTCTGATCGGCTGCCATTGGCCGCGCAGTCAGAGTCCGCTGCGTAAATATTAACGTGGTGCGTCACATTAAGAGCCTTCCAGCAGCATCGCATTGGTAGGCTTTTATTGTGAAGCAGCTGCAGGAAGCGCAGCTTGAGTCCTGGAAACCAAGTGCCAACTCCATGTTTGATTAGCAGTATTTTTGGTTTTCTGCACGTTTCTGTCGACCAATCGGATTAAAATAGTGAAGGCAGGAACGGGAGAAGAAGCTGATAACACAAAGAAATGCAGGAGGGGATGTTTTATCAATTAGGCCTGTTACAAACAAACACATCTGCGCTCCCTCTAACCTGTAAATAACCAACACCGTCCACTAATATCAGAACCTTTAGGGGAAACACGACTTAGTCATCTGTGGCAGTGCAAACATCTTTATTTAAAGGAATGGCCGTAAGGTTATGCTAATGTGATATTCATGCAAACACGCAGCAATGACACTTGATAACCAAAGTGTTGTGCCATGCAGAGCTCTGTCCCTCATCCCTCCCTCCCCAGCTCCTTTTCTCTGCTCCTTCTGTTTACTCCCTGTATGTCCACTTTCCATGAAAACTCCTCCACAAACCACAATCGAGCACTGGACAACAGCAGCTACAAACACCGTGATAACTGTGGATCAACACAGCAAAGCATATATTTGCTCAGCCGCACAGCAGCGCTCCCCGAGCCGGTGGAGATTCAGCAGGTTGAAAAATGCCACCCTGCGCGTCTAAATTAACAGGGAGTCTTTGCTGCCTCTCAGCTTTCTACCTTTTTATGGCTGAAGTGATCTCGCGCTGATGATGGAGGCAGCAAAAAAAAAAGATGGACACAGGTGGAAAAGGCACAAAGCAAAAGGGGGAAAGATGCTGAAGAGAGGAAGACACTCTGCCCTCCGCTGGGGTTTGACTCCACGAGGCGACAAAGACTCATGATCCCTTCAAAAACACGGTCTGCTGGTAATCCACAGCAGTGCGCACACACACACACACACACACACACACACACCATACAGCAAACATTAACGCATAAAACACACCATGAACCCTGGATACAAACACAAGCCTGTGGCAACAAACTTGAGGAGAAAACATGCAGATGAAGCCGCACACACACACACACACACACACACACACACACACACACACACACACACACACACACACACACACAGAAATCAAGCCAAAAGCGTAGATACATACAAATTACTTAGTGTAATGAACTTAAACAGCAAACACACTCACACTCACACACAAGCGTCTCCCACACTCCGGATAAAGCTTTATCCAAAGACAACACGCTGAGGGAGTCCACTCGTATCTCTGAATGCCACAAATCTGCCTCTTTGGCCATTTCCTGTGAAGGGACAGCTGATATCTACATTAATATAACAACAGTGAGGCGCCCCATGAAATGCTGTAATGGGAGTATTATCGCTGACTGGGATGAGGAGGGAGGAGAGTTTGCAGCGGCCTCACTCCTCAACAGAGATTAGAAGCTTTTCTGCAAGAGATGTTGAAATTAATACCAGAACAATAAAGGGTGAGGTTTATCCGTCTTTGTTGTGTGTTTCAGACAATCTGCTTCGGGTGAACGTGGGAAATAATATGTTAATCTTTTCAGAACGACGACAGGAGTTTTCTTAATTTCTCATTCGATTTTTGTGCCTGTTTTGTGAAATGTGACCCCCCCGATGGTCGAGATCAGAGACAAACCTTCATTCTGGGATAAAAATATATATAAAAGATTTAGAAGAAAATAGAAAAAAAAAAAAAAACATTTGAAGGAAGTGTGGAATTATTAGATTAGTGTTGTAGCAGAGAAGATAAACCCCCACGGCGTACCCAGGGGAGGGGATGGAAAGATACAAATATTACAATTAATATCTGACTTGCAGCCATTCAGCTGATGCTCTCACAATGAGTTTAACTGTTTAGAGCAGTTTACAGGAACACACGCAGGTTTTGAGAAATTGCCCTTGTTGGTGTTAAATGGTAAACGCTCCCACTGACTTCTGGAGGATTACCGTCACTGCCTCTCAACAACCTGGCTGCAAATAAAAAAAAAAAAAAAAAAATCTCAATTGTGGACTTTCCTTGTGTAAAAGTAGCAGAATCAACAATTATCTTCACTGTCGAATCACCACACAGATTATCTTGTGGGGTAATCGCTCGGCCTATGAAACATCAGAAAACTGTCCCTGAAAATGTCTCAGAGCCTTCAGACGGGTCCGAGCAGCAGTCCAAAACCCACAGACATTCAGCTTACGACGCAGAGAAAAACAGCTGGAACCAGAGATGAGGACAAAACAGTCTAAACTGAATCCATATTTCACTGTTTTTTAGCATTTATCAACCACTGAGGCGTATAATAAAACTCATTAATTCTTTTTTTTTATTGCTAAAATATCAGCTTGAAGCATAGGAGCGGGGACAGGTGGATGAGAGGGGTCTTTGGTCTTATCACTGGACGGGGAAGGCGACCAAGAAGACCCCTAAAACTGACACCTGGTGCTGAAACAATGGGAGTATTTGCTGCTTTTTACATCCCTGTTACACAAACTCTCTTTGCCTCCAGTTAAAGAATCAGCAGGCGTTATTATTATCTGACATTTTACGAGCTAAATAATTACTGAAAAATATCAGACCACCTCCTTGACTTGCAGGAGTGAGGAGGGAAACTTCCAGGACAGACAGGCAGCAGTTGCAGACACGTGCAGACAGAGACGTAACATGCGTCGCCTTGTCCCACGTTAACACCACAACACTGGGAAAACACCAAACACAAGGCCGTTTTTCTGTCACTCTCCCAGACCTATAGTTTCCGATCCATCTCTTCCATCCGTAATCATCAGCCCCACCCCCCCAAAAAAGCTCTAAACCACTATTCTCAAGCCTTTCAAGTGCCAGGTAGACGGGGCCCGATGCGCCGCTCCCGCCTCACAACCGGCGGGCTAATTACAAGGGAAGCAGCAACAAGTGAGCATTGTGTGGAGTCTCGAAGACACACGGGGGGAAAGAAAGTGCTCTTTATCTTGCCCCCGCCATCCCACCCTCAACAAAAACAATCTCCGGGAGGCTCTGCGGTCGGCACGCCAGGCTCGGAGAGTGGAGGTGAAAGAAGTGGAGAGGGCTGACGAGCAGCACATGCCATCACGCTTGCTCACCGTGTTTGTCTGACTCGACGCCGGATGTGCCGCGCTGCGCGGCGAGGAGAGTGAAGACGTTTAAGGAAATAAGAGCACGTTCTGTCGTCGCGGCAGTGTCCTCGATCACAGAGGAGGGCTCTGAGCGGCGGGCTGAAGGAGAGCGGGATTTCCTGGGAGATGCTCGCTCGTAAACAAATGCAGCTTTACATGGAAAAGCCGAACAAGCGGAGCGGCTCAGTGTTTAGGATTTTCTTGCCAAGACAGAACACTGCACTTTAAAACAGAGGCTACCTGACCTTTTTCCCAGGTGACTGGTTTATTCTAAAAGTTCCACGCTGGCAGCTTTAAGCCAAACGAGAACAAACAAATATATCATTCAAGTTTAAGAGCAATTTATAGTCAAAGCGAGGGCATAAATATTCGTGCTTAGGCTCTATTTGTTGACGTTTTAGGCAACTGTAGGACTAGAGCTTGAAATTTTAAACCTTTAATTTCATTTTTTAAAAAGTGGGAGCTTGTGTTTTTAGAGGAATTGTTTCATTCAGTCATAGACATCTTCGTCCGTGACACTTTAACGACCCGTTCCAAAGCTCCCGTGACCCACGGCTGGGTCTCGACCCGGACTTTGAAGAGGACACTGTGGTGAAAAACCCTCTGAGACGTCATCAGCAGATCTCATTTTCTGGCCGTGAAGCAGATTTTGTGATACAGCAGATTCCTGTGCCTGACACCAGATCAGCCTGCAGCCCATGTGATCCACAAACAGGCATGTCTGCTGTTCAGCAACGTCTCGTCTGCTGGGAGCAGGGGGTTAATTCAGGCAACAGGATTACGCAGCACGTGAAAAATGAATTAGGCACAACCGCTCATGTTTGGTGCAATTAGTCAGCCTATCCATGGATATTGGTTCTTATGGGTGACTTGAAGGGATTTTCTGATTAATTTTTTAGGGCTGTCTGGCTGGATGAGTGATACTGCAGACTTGAAATCTCTCCACGAGCCTTTCTGGTGTTTGTTTTAGCGGTTTAACACTCAGATCAGCCATTAAGGCGGCAACAAACCTCTTGTCATTCACGCCGGGCGCAAACAGATGGAAAACGTCATGCGGAACGGTTCACGATGACGACACCAATCATATTTCAACTTCAGCAAAGGCGTAAACAAAAACAAGCGCTCTCTCTGGTTTCCCTCATGAGGCTGCGGCGCCGAGCGTGTTTTAAATACCGCTTTATTTCATAAGGCAGACGGGGGGGGGGGGGGGTTTCAAAGCCAAATCGCAACTCATCCTAAGTTTCTTACTGATTTGCAGTGCCGTGACTGTGATCTCACACTGCCTCTTTTCAACATGAACCGCTCATCACTGTGTTAAACGACAGGCGGGATCGAGCGCTGTGCTGGAATAAATGGACGCCATGTCATCATAATAGGTCTCAATCACACAGAACTGCAGCCAAAGAAACACGACTGCATAATAAATTTGACTTGTCTAGAAAGAAAGCCATTAAAAAACATCTGTGTATTGAGTGAAAATGCTGGTTTTTTTTGGAGAGGTAAAATGTTTTAAATGTGACAGATGAGGCCACAGTTTGCAGATCAGGCAGATTTTTTAGGCAGATGTGGGTGGAAGTTTTCTCATTTGCAAGACCAGATCCATTAATTGAGGACAAATTATGAGGAAATACCAAGAAGAAAAGTTATGCTTTTAACCAAAAAGATCTGAAAAATCACCACACTGTCTCTGTTTGCCACTATTAAACACTGACTTCACCGGGTCAATGTGCTGCAGCCAACAGTGAAAAATACCAGCCGGCTTGCATCATGCGCGCACGCATCACTGGATATCATTAAAAAGTTCATCACGTTAAACACCAGCTGAAGCACCAAACCATGTTTTCAGTGTTTGGACTCGACACCAAAGAATACAAAGTGCACCGGAGTCCACAGCAGGACGTAAACAGGGGCAGACGAGGACCTCGCGCCGCCCTCAGCGAGAACCCAGCAAACAGTGAGCAGTGCAGGACAACCAGCAGGAGAGGTCAAACAGAGGCGCACTTACAGAGGGAGACACCGAGCTGTTGGGGAGGTAGGGGTCAGGCAGCATCAGGAACGGATACCCCGGATACGCCGGCGTCTTGTACATGCCTCCATCTTGGTGCTTGGACACTGAGGTCAGACATAAAACAAAAACAGCAATGAAACCTCAGAAACGCTTTAATGGGACCATTTGTTTGTGGAGGCTGCCTCGTTTGTCTGAACTACATGTTGTATCCTCGTGTGAGCAGAGACTACAATACTTGAGATAAAAGCGTTAGAAGTGTCACCTCGCCCGAGAGGCGTGAACTCCTGTAGCCTATGTGCTAATTTATCTCTCACCACCCATATTAAGCAGCAGAGGCCTCTCTGTGGGTCAGCTGCAGCTCGTTTCTACCTGGTCTGCGTGAAACACACACACAGGAAACTTTTTCTCTGTTTCGACAAATTCCCTTGACATTTATCGAGCTTTTCCACAAGGTGCCAAAACTTGTGCAAGCGGGGTGGCATCATTTACGTGGGGTTTGACCTTTTCCAAATTCGAAAGCTCAAATCCACCTTTGGTGACGTTTGAGCACAAGGTGAAAGCTTTTCTTCCCCTGTTAGAAATGACTGAAATGAGTTGCACCGCTGCAGTTAATCCTGCCTGCCTGTTCTCTAAACGTGGACGGCGAAGCTGCTCTGCTCTTTTGGGAAACCATGAAGAAGAAAGAGTTAAACCTCTCAAGGACCCTGGTTGATCCCACTTTGGGCAAAGTCTGGCAAAGGCTACACTGCAAAAAATGTCAAGGGTGGACTCTTAAAAAGGAAAACCTGCAAATCTAGACGGTGCAGGCACATCAGAGCAGGGCAGATCACACTGGAGGTATGGAGACAAATCTTAAAGATGCTTCATTCGAGCTGATTCCAGCTGCATGAGAGTGGGCCGATCTCATCCTTATGAATACATTTAAGGCCAAAAGCCCTCCGGAGTCCACGCTGCACTCCACAACTCCTTAAAATTGACATTCAAAGCGGGTTCTTTCTGCTCGGATCTCTCTTGAGGCGTGCACATTTGAAACAGAAACAGAGGAAATCTCCCCACCGAGTTACTGATGTGAGCGATTAGCTGCAGACCTGAAGGCATCGCGGACACCTTTTGCAGCGTACACCTGAAAACTTTGAAGTTTAACACTGCAACACGTGTCCCGGTGACCAAAATACTCTGACACACAGGAGGGGGGGGGGGTCGGTTTTTATCGCTTCTCAGCTGTTTAAGCTACTCGAACCGGATGAGAGCGGCTGTGCTAGTCTTACCACCGTCCAGATGCTCCCGGTGTTTCTCGGCGAAGCTCCTCTGCTCGCCCTGCTGCGCCCGTCTGACCGCCTGGAAGGGACCGACAACAAACACGGGGGTCAGACACTCGGGGAAAAAGTTCAGAGAAAGGCGATACACCCCGAAACAAACAAACACACGCGTAAAGCAGGACGTCAGGGAGAGTGAGGGCGAGTTTAAAGCGAGCGTTTCACACTTTATGCTGCGTTTTTTGATGATATCGCATCCCCGTCCTGTAGTTTCACCACTGTGACCCTGAAGGCATCACGCTGCGCTTTTTCGCTCTCATTCAACGCTTGTCAGCAGCGTGGAAAATAAAACAAGCTTTAACACACACACGAACAGAGAGAGACACACACACAGTCCGTGCCACCTACCGCCGCGCTCGGACTTTGATTTATTTCCGACTCGTTCACCAGGGAGGACTTGAGGTCGGCCAGGTCCCGCTCCGTGAACGCGTTTTCTTGGATTTTCTCCTCCTGCTCGCCTTCGTCTTTGAACGCTATCATCTCATCATTCGCTCCCAGGTCGTCCCCGCCGCCGCTGCTGAGCTGAGGCATGTCTACTTCCCCCCACCCTGCGATGCGTTACACACTTTTAAATAATATAATAACCCAGGGGAAAAAAAAGTATCAATAAGGAAAAGAATCAATGGACTTCTTCTTGTCTTAAATCTCCTCAGTCTGGGGCGCCTCCAAAGTGCAGAAACCCCCACCACATGCAGGAAAAAAAAAAAAAAAAAAGTTGAGATGCGGCCGGTCGGTCGGTCGGTAGAGGACTAATGTTTCCCTACAACAGCAAACAGCTCATTTGAGCCCAAGACAGAGGAGTCCCGACATCAAAGGGCGCCGACCGGATGATTGACAGCTCCGATGACTTGTTGGGGGGTTGTACGATTGTTTCGGCGGAGGGCTGAGCCTCTTAAAGAGACATCACCACCCCGAGCCCGGCTGAACAGGCGCTATTCATGACTTCCAGGGGCGCGCTCACACCGCGCGCGGTCCCTCGGCTGCAGACTGATATTCTCTGAGGGAAACGGCGCAGACGTGCAGGAAAAACGTTAATCCTGGTAGTTTGGTTCAGTTTTGTGGTCAGGAGTGCTGATTACACGTATGTGCTTTGGTTTAGGGAAACAAAATCGTAATTATTATTTTGCATCTGCACTCTTTTATTCTTTATTTTCAGTTTTAGAAGTATATTTACTCAAGTACTGTGCTGAAGTACACTATGAGATATTTGCAGTTTACTTGAGTATTTTCGTTTCAGGCCTCTCTAAGAGTCTAGTGCATTTATATAACAGGTACAGTTAGTTTAAAAATTAAGGTTTTGCATGAAGAAGTGTATGATGAGCCAAAAATAAATCAAACTACCCAACAGCATATACAACAGTGAGAGCTTATTAGGCCCACCGAGCCCAACTACAGCAGTAAAAAGTTACATACACATTAATGCACTGATAATTATTTAAAAGTATAATATCTAATACCACACAGGGGGCATTTTTTTCTGTATTGAGTACTATTGATACTGTAGGTGCATTGTGCTGATTAGACTTTTAAATGTAGTATTTTTACAGTGTGATATTGTTGTTTTTACTTAAGTAAAATAACATTGTACTTCCCCCTACCACTGATTTTTTTAAGTAGCTGCATTAGATTTATTTTTTCCTTCCGTTTTGCTGCTGATTTGATTTGTTATTTACAATACTGAAATGCCAATCCTTACCTCATTTCTTTGGAGCTCAGCCATAATCCTAAAGCAAAGTTTGCACAGAATCTGTCCTTTTGTTTTTGTCCCCAACAGGTTTAAAAATCAAATCATCTCCAGATGACAATGATCCACCTCGAGGAGCTCAAACTGGTTTTCTCATTTGAATGTGAGAAAGAGGGTTTTCTTCTCGACTGTGGAGTCAGTTCATTACTGCCCTTGTTGCTCATCTTGCAAAGGTGGATTCCCTGCAGGCTTCTCTGAACTTAAGCTCTGGTCACACGAGTGCACATTCACCAGGACTTTAATCTTAAGTTTAACAAACCTGCAGCATCACTTACAGATGCATAATTATTGATTAGAAATGTACAGATGATAGTTACCTTTTCATCAGCTGCACTCACATCAGTTTGTAAGGTCCAGCTGCAGCTTGTTCCTTTACAAACACATAAAGAACTCAGTATTAAATGTATTTAAAAAAAGAAACATTTTTACTTTCACATCCTGCATTTGAACGCTTTTATTTTGCAGCCACACTTCGCCTGTGCATAATTATCACCACACATACATTAAACATATCGGTAAATAATAAGAAACATTAATATGAAGAACATGAAAGATGATGAGGCGACCTGTGTCTGCTGACATGCGGGGCGATAAACTGCGAGTCTGTGCACCGTGCATGTGCTTCTTTGCTATCTTCAAGTGTTTTCAGCTGCTGAAACATGCAACATTTTGGCTAAATTAAAACTGATGTGGATTAATGCACAACACACGCACACACACATGTGCACACACCCCATCAGCTGCCTCTGGCACATGAGACCCTGCCCTTTCTTTCTTGTGATTGGTCCAGAGTGTCTTGTCATGAGCGCTGCATTTAAAGGGCGACCTTTTCTCACTGGTGAACATACTTTAAGTGATTACCACACAGCTCGATTAAGAAAAAAATCTAACTGTATTTTTTTTTTCAAAACGCCAAAGATGCTAACAAATGTGACATCCTCCTCCTCCTCCTCCTCCTCCTCCTCATCCTCATGACATTAGCTGATAACTTTGGTAATTATGCATTGTGAGTTTTACTCCTATCCCAGCAGTCCTTTTGTAGCGGCTGTTGTCACACTCTTCAGTTGGTATTTTTCGCATTTTGGAACAAAACTCCTCATTTGCATGGACAGAAAAGTGGCAGCTCAGGCAAGAAGCAGCAAAATGTAGGACAGTCTGTGAAAAAACATCAGAAGGCACGGCATGCTCATCAATAACAGATACACAGCATGTTTTTGGCTGGTCCTTACATTCCCCAGATTTTGTAACAGTCTCCAAAACAGCAAAAAGTGTTAGCTATTGCAACTACTTGATTGGAGGAGGGGAAGAAAAAAAAAACACAGTTCAAAGATGTAAACTTGAAGTTCTGATTTCTTATCAAACTCTGAACTTGCTTTCCCCTATTTTCCTCCCAACGCCAATGCATTTTTAATGCTGATACAGTAGCATAGCTGGTCTTCTGAGTTTTTAATTGAGAAATATTTATACACTCCCATGCTGTGACTTAATACGCGACTTAATCTGAGTCGGTTGCCTTGAATGAAAATGATGATCCACAGCTGGGAAACAGAATTAAATACAAACAGAAAATGGGCCCGGTATTTGCATAAAACTGCATATTTATACAATATCATCAATGCATATTAATAAAAAGATTAAAATGAGCAGTTTTAATGTATGCAAATCTAAATTATAAATGAGTTGTTTAAACTTCTTGTTTATTCGCCTTGATTAAATATAGACAGCTGTTTTTCCAGAGAGACAGCACCTCTCCTGCACGGGCCACGCTGCCTCGTGAGCTCGCCGCGCTCTGATCTCGACGGTTTCCCATGAATATCCGCGCTGATGGTTCATCACATTCATCACATGGGTTCACGGGTTCACCTGAGGCTGTAGGCTACAGTCAGCCTGTCTGTCTCTCTCGCAGACAGACAGAGAAAACACAAATCCAGAAATGAACACAGTCTCTCTGCAAATGCTTTCTCTCTTGAAATACTTTGTGGCGCTCTGACCTACAAACACTTTCTCTCCCTTTATATCTCTCTCTCTCTCTCTCTCTGTCTCTCTCTCACACACACACACACGCTCAGTTTTGCTATGAGCGCTTTGATTATTCTTGTCAGATCAGACATATTTTAAGTTCACACCACCCTGCCTTATCAGCCCAGAGTTTTTATGACTCACTCGCACCCTGAGCATCCTCATTGTCGCCTTTTACCTATCTCCAACTCTAATGACTGTCATGACATCAGCCATCATCTGTAGGAAGGAAAGGCCAAATAAGGACACATGCAGCAGATAGAAAAGATAAGCAGCCCACACAGAGAGCAAAAGGATGCATGCTGTGACCCCAGAAGGCGAGCTATTCACGTATAGGCACCGATACAAATGCTATATCTGAACAAGATGTGGTTGTTCTGAAAGAAGAAATGTGTGTGATGTAAAGATATTTGAGTTTTTATTTATTTAAAGCTTATGGAAATCTAGCAGAGAAAGACATACCTGACTTATATTATGTCAAGCAAGCAAACACACATGTTCCAGTTAAATATTCATCATGACACACGATTGAAAATGCATAGCAAGCATAAGATATCAAAATATTAAAGATGGATTTTGCTGTTAAAAACCAGTAGTTCCCAACTGGGAGGTCTGGACCCCCACAAGGGACCGCAGGATAAATCTGAGAAGAAAAATGTATTTCAGTCTCTCAAAATTCTGTATCTTTACAGACTTTCATCACTTTTTTGTGAATTGTCTTCTCCTTAAAAGTTATTCAAATAAAACAAGGAAATAACACACAGTTGTTGAACTGGTCACAACTTCTACGTGCAACCTATGATTAGTGGGGCCCCGAGTAGACTTTGCTTCGGTTTAAGGGGCCACAAGCCTTAAAGGTTGGGATCCTCACAGTGGTGATAGGAACTATAAGAGGAAACAGGATAACAGCCTGTGCTCTTCAACCCAAACTTTTGTTTTCTTAAAAAAGAGATTAACAGTGTAAATGAATACTTCTCACTGCAAAAGACACAGAAATCCACCGTCAGTGTGTAAAGGTCTCGTTTCAATGAGTCCCTTAGCAATCCTCAATCATCGGTGGGGGAAACGTTCCTTCTTCAACATGTTTTTTTCTTCAAAGATGAATCACAGTTGGTTCAAAAAAAGATTATATACTGTGCTTTCTAAAGAAACATCAGGCGCATTAAAGCTGCAGAGTAATTAAATCATGTCCTTTCATTGGGGTTAAGCCACATCCAAGCGAACAGCTCTTAACTGGAACCACTTGTGTGCTTTTTATTGGTAGTTTTCCTACAATCAAAACCATGTCCTTCAAGGCAGCATCCAGTCAGCAATATGGAACCTCAACAAATCCTTTCAACAGTTTCATTTAGTGTCTCAGTGTCTGCTACGAAACGGTGAACTAATCTACTCGAATAGCAAATAGTCAACAATAAAATGGTTTCAGTGAGATTAAACACTGATTAATGTTTGTTTTAAAATTTTCAGATAACCACCAATCTGTATGCAAAAAAATGTTCAAGAAGATGATGTTTAGGCTCTGCGGAGAACAATAAGGGTTAACCAGGTTTTAATCAAATCAATCACACGTCTTAAAGGTCTTCACCAGATGTTATCCTACTAATATGTCACCCAGGCTGTGTTTCATGTCTACAGTTTGTGTGTCAAATGTAGAAACCACACTGAGTTTGTGCAAAAAGCTTTTTATTTGAGCAAAGAGGTTAAGTTGAGTCGTTCATTGATGCAATGCCATGTGCTCCTGTGAGGGTGGGTTTGATGCCTGTAGGAGGCTGAATAACCTGTGAATCATTTCAGAATTTCAAACACTTATTTAAGAAGTGGCACACAGAGGTGGGAAGACGAGAAGCAGCTGCAGCACAGTTTTACCACCAAGAATTAAGGTTACAGCTTGAGACCATGGGACTGAAAAGGGGACATGGGGGAGAAAAGTTTCCTCCAGCAGTTCCAGTAAAGATGCCTTCGAGCAAAGCACTCAACCTGCACCCTCCCCTGTGAAACCAGTCACACCGACGATACAAAGACTGGTTTCAGCCCTCGTGTGTGAAAACTGAAAATGGCGCGCACTGGCTCAGCAAATTAAGCCCAAATTTAAAAAAAGAGAGCGAGAACTCGATATGTTGTGCCAGATAACGAGGCTTGTTCAAGTTCTAGTTTTGCTGAGTGTTTGCTGATTTGAATGTGTCTGTCTCTTTTGATTTGGCAGAATGCAGTCCCTTTACCTCTTCGTTAGCTCCTTATCAAAGATTTATGAGCTGATAGCACAGATCTGCGGAGGGCTTTGGGGGTGAAATCAACAAACATAAACAGTGGAGGAAAAGAGCTTTGAAAACGCAATGCTGGTCTTCAGTAGAGGATCAGTGGACAAAGACGCAAAACACTTTATATGTGACTTTGACTGCGGTGCAAGATCTGAAATGTGGTGGATGTTATTTACTAGCTACATCAGAAATGTCGCAGCTCTGGTTAATAACACATAAATAAAGTCGTTTGATAATGAAAATAAAAGCTATGAATCAGTATATTTATTATGAAGGAACGGACAATGCTCCTCCAGATTAATGGGAGATTTGGCCAAATTTAAAGCACAAACTGGAATAAGTAAATAAATAAATAAAATACCGAATATCCAAACTATAAAACTGTTCTTTTCTTTGGCAACAGAGGACTCGACTGCTGAGTTTCACAGAATCTGTTCCAAGGATCGTCTTCTAAAGTGCCATCCTTTTTTCATTTTGTGCTAGCCGTCACTGCGTTAAGAGGAGATTACCCTCCCTTTCTTTTATTTTGAACCGTCTATATCTCTGTTTGGAACAAAAGCCTTCTGCACCCAGTCTGCTCTCTTCTCAACAGGCGAGCTGTGGTTGGAACGGCTCCATCTCCACTCGGGCCCGCTTCGGTTCATGAACTTTTTAAAGACGCGCATTAACAAATCATGCCCCAGCTTATGAAAAACAGGTCTGATAGTGACTGGAAATAGCAGCAAAAGAGCGTCTGCGCCACACAGTGTCACCACGCGCACACACACACTCCCACACACACACACACACAGTGCGTCTCAGTGCGTCACTGAGCTGATTGAGGTGAGGTGATCTTGCAGGTTGAAGCGTCAGGTCTGAAGGCAGGTCGAGCAGTTGGGAGATTATTTTTGAAATGTCTTCCCCGACAGGTTGCTGATAACTTGCTTGCGTCGACTGTCTCACTTCTCCAAGTTCACGTCAACTAACAAATAAACTGCATGGGAGTCAGTAATTGTGCTGAAAATATCAAGTGTAAGCCAGGAATGATCAAAGTGAAAGAAGGGTTATCGAGGGAGGAAGATTGTTTGGTAGTTTTCATATGTTCAAAGCATTGAGGAAGATTCTCATACCTTCACATCCCTTAGATTCAAGCCCTGAAAAGAGTTCACATAATGCTGATTAAGCCTAACAATGCCAGGTTAATACCACCGTTTTTAGGTGTCTGTGGTAATGTTCCTGTGCTAGTTGTGATGTGTTTTAAGTCAACCAGCAATGGTCAGTTTGCAGAGCTGAAGAAGGAGCAATATGGCGACAGAGTAGGTGACAGCAACAGCGTCATAAGCACATTGAGAGTTTGCGTAATTTGCTGCCTTTATATGGAACTTGGAGCTTGCGGTTACAACATGGGACGTCGTGTGCATGATATGCTAGATGTTAACAGGTTAAGTCGTGCGAACACTGCTGCTAGGCGATGGTGAGATGTTGGCTTCTCGATGTAACCGAAGCTAGCAATTTAGCAAGCTAGCGAGCAGGGAACGTAGTGCAGGAAATGCAAGGACAGAGAAAAAAGATGAGGAAAATCAGCGTTTTCCTCAGACAAATTCTGCAATTTTGAAGATAATCTGTGACTAAAATTTCAATGTATTAACTTAGCATCCACCAAAAGATGGACTTTCCTGGCCTCCACCATTTCCAAAAAGGTCAGCAAACACACAAGTCACAAGTCGCACATTCGGAAACTTTCAGAGAATTTCCACTTACAAGGTCGTGAGCACCACATGAAGGGGGGCGTTCATGTGGTCTCTCCTCGTGAACACGGTAAACACGACCCTATCTGAAGGCAGCAATTACTCTCACTGCCACACACAAAACTTCTGCACTGCAGGTTTTAAATATCTGTAAACAGATGGCATTTCAGCTACTGCTGCTGAATCCAATCTCTCAGCTTTAGCCCCTTTTTTTCCTCCAACATCCAAGTCAGGAATCAACACGTGTCTTGTTCGAAACAGCTGCATTATACTAATCATCGAGTATTTACAAATCTCATATCATGGTTTTGTTTTCTGCTGTTTTGAAGGAACTTTTTAATGATGCTGTAGTTGAGTTTATTTTGCATGTGTTGCGTAAGAGCCACAGTACCCACAAGAGCAGTTTACTGTGATAGGAAAGCAGATACTGACAATTACTGCACCGCTACTTTGACGCTGCATGGCTTTGTCTGCATGGCCAAAATGAGGAGATAACTGACATGAAGATGAAGAAGAATTACATAATGCAGGGTGAAAACGTGACAATAAAACAACAACAATAGAAACATGTCATTTTTCTCCAGAAATGAACCTCATTCATCAGGTTGTCTGAAAAACTTTCCTCAGATCAGCTTTCCTTTTGGTTCCATTAGATGAGCATGATGATGATGAGGAGGAGAAGGATCAGACCTTGGACTTTGGTTTACAGGTTACTTTGCCCCGCGCGCGTGCACACACACACACACACACACACACACACACACACACACACACACACACACACACACACACAGCTCACTGGCAGCACGGGGAGAGACGTGCTGTAATCTGGGAGGCAGGGAACAAAGGGCCTCGTTAATGCAGAGACTTGCCGGGCCCTTTGATGTGGAGCCAAGTCATTCACTCCTCGCTACTCACACACACACACACACACACACACACACACACACACACACACACACACACACACTCTCTCTCTCTCTCTCTCTCTCTCTCTCTCACACACACCTACAGAAAGACAGAAACATGCATAAGTGCACACGGAGACACACAGGAGGACGCGCACACGCAGCCTGTTACCACAGCACGCCTCAAACACACACTTTAGCAAAAGAGAAAATGCTGAAAAGAGTGTAATCTCCCCGCGTTGAGACAACGTGCCTGCTATTTAAAGCTCGATACATTAGATCTGAATCAGCCGGCTCTGCACACGCTCGCACTCTGATGAACCGCAAGGCTGCAGCTTGGCTCGATGGAAACAAACTTTTCTTTTCCACTGCACGTTTTCACCCGTGATGATATCGATTCCCACTGTTTTACCTCAGCGAGGACAAAAGTCGTCTTGTAAAATCAAGAAATTAAGAAGTCTTTACCAGGTAAAGAACATTTTCACAAGGCACCAATGAATTGATGAATCAAGTTTTATCACTGTCATGCATGCATGAGCTTACGAGACACCACAAACTCATGCTGCATCCAGAATGCTGCTTATAAATTTTCAACAATGCTTCCTTAAAATCCAACAAAAAAGAAAAACATGTCGACCAGCTTTCACACTCAGCTCACTGTGTAAAACACAATCCATAAGTTATCACCAGAAAAAGGAGGAAATCAATGGAAAAATGAATTAAATAGTCCGTCTGACCTTCTTTTTCAGACTTTTGGTAAAAATTTAGCAAACTTAAGCACATCAGAATTGAACCAGCAGTCTCTGATCATTCAAACACCAGAATATCTCACCACTGTGTGCACAATACAAAAGTAAATGGAAAAACGGGATAAAAGAAACATTTTGGAAGTCATTCCTGTGGATAAGACGGCACATCAGCCTCCACAAAGACCGAGTGGAGCCCTCTCTCTCGTGGACACCTGGATGATTTACTCCACATGAAAACCTCATTCATTCAGTCACAAGGCATTTCAGTTCACAGACATCATGTCATGTTTCCGTCCTGCTGACCCTCATATAAGTTGCAGATGTAGTAGTAGACGAAGTGCTTGCAGCAGTAGATGCAATTATGGTAATTTCTGACTATAAGGAGATGTGATTTCATGGCTGACATACAGTATATTGAGCATCTTATGTCCAACATAATAAAGGGAACCCATAAGGCACCAAATTAGCCACGGAGTATTCAGTGGGACGTTAGATCTCGTGACCTCCGCAAAGTTCAAAGCACGCTAATTAAAAAATCACTGCATGTCCTTCAACAATGCTCACATTACTCTCACAGCTTCAAATGGTTTCCTCTTAAGTGGTTTGTTTCATGAATTTTATTTCCTTCTGCATAAAATGACCAAATATGAAATTTGTTAGGGGGAGCCACACAAGATGCATGCGATGCAGCAGGCCTGCGTCCTTACTGGGTCCTTAATTAGAGCCTTTCTCTATTATTTCACATTCGATTTTCCAACCAGCAACAGCATCGGATTGTTTTTTTTTTTTTTTTAAAGAAACGAAACGTGTACAGTTTTTATCCCGGCTTAGTTGTGCTGTGGTTTCATATCTTTGGCTGATCTGTTGCAGGCTTTCTTTGTCAATTTAAAGCTGCACAGTCAGGTCTTTAGGTTTTATTTGAATAAAATCACAGAGTTGATGTAACTCCAGGTCTGTGATGGGAAACATTCCTCCACAGAAATTTAGAGATATTGAGGGGTATTAGTACTTGTATTGCGCTCTTATTGTATCTATTTGCTATTTTTAGCCACACGAGTCATCACACATTGTAAATTTCTTTGTATGTATTGTTTATTGTTAATTATAATATATATTTTTCCACTATTTAACTTATTGTCCAGACTTTTATCATTTTTCTGTACAATTACATTGAACGCAATGTTTAAACCAGAGTCAAATTCCTTGTATGTGCACACATGCTCGGTCAATAAGGCAGATTCTGATTCATGACTTTGGGGACCCCCTGACTTCTCCTCTAGCGCCACCTTGAGGTCGACAAATTTAGATTTTTTACGAATATCTTTGCAGCTGTCGAGCGGATTGCCGTGAAATTACACCAGATAATTGAGGTCTCTGGAGGTCAAACTGTAATAAGTTCCCTGAGTTTGCATCTAGCGCCATCGTCGGGTCAAAATTAGCCCAGTACGTCGGTATCCGCAAGACTAAAGAGGTTTCCATCAACCTCATCTGCATTTGTCTTTAGTGCTAATTAGCTAATGAGCAAAAAGCTGATGTTAGCATTTAGCTCATAGCGCTGCTGTGCCACAGCGTAGCCTCACTGTGTGGCGATAGGCTTGTTATCAAATCGTCCTCATGTAATAGATTTTGTGTATCTTATCTCATCTTTTCAATTCTCTGTTAAACATCACTTTTGTTTATAAAAACAAAGCCAGCATCTAATACTCTTCGGACTATCAGCTATCATATACAACAATATCTCCACGGCTGCAGCTGTGGCTGTAGCTGTGTAGTGGTCTTATGATAATTATTTGTGCTATTGTCATCAGTATTGTTGCTGTTATTATGCTAGCTGAGTGGCTAATCCCTCTTCTAGCATATTGTGATGCAGGAAGCTGCAGCTGTCTGGTTAGTGTGGCTGTGCTGTTGTTCTCCTCTGCTGAACCAACCTGATATTAGTGGTTAGTGTGTTCACCACAGCCAGAGAGGCCCGACTCTGTCTCTGATGAAGGTTCTGCCCAGAGCTTAAATCCACCAGAACGCAGCACACTGCATGAAAACAGGACGTTAATAATCAAAGTCTTACTCTGTCCTTCTGTTGAGCTTCTCCTCTCCTGTCTTCTCCGGTCTGGTCTCATGCATTCACTGTTTGATGTGCTCAGGTTTTAATTTCATATTTAAATCTTTATCTTTTGTATCTTCCATAGCCTCTCCATATTTTTTCCTTGTTGGCTTTTTGACTCTATTGTATTTAGAATAAAAGCAGGAAAGAAATCATCTGCTTTCAATGGTAAGACCTCACTCAAATTACAGCAGTTTTGATGGTGGTGGCACAGTTTATGCTTATGATTGCTCTCTCCTGACACACATGTCAAAAACCAACTACTTAGCAGAGTTATTATTGCAAAACCAGCTGATTTTAGACGCTACATCCTTCAAGAACAGCTGGTTTTCTTTCATACATTTTATTCTTTTTATTGTACTTTACCTGCCTTGGAACAGCTGTGGGGTCACATCTGATTTATAATACTCTTAGAATAAACCCACCAGCAGGCTCTCACACTCATTCCCAGCCTCCCGTGAAAGCCATGTTGTTTAAAACGGTCACTGAACCAAATCTCAACATTTGTCTTAGCTGCGTCCACCTTTACATGTTGGTTGAATCAGCCGCCAAGAGGCTGGAAAATGGCACAAAAAAAAAAAAAATCACTTTGTAACTGGCACAAAGAGGAACTTGTGGTGATGCTAATGATTTAGCCATGCAGAGTCCCCAGATGGTCCATTATGTGGAGCTTGGTATAAATGGTAGAGCAGGGCAGAGAGTGTGGGTGGCCACGTCCATACTGGAGCAGTGGGCAGCTCAAGGGTAGTGGTGACTGATGATGACCACACACACACACACACACACACACACACACACACACACACACACACACTGCATTCATAATTTAAACAATGAAAAATGACGGAGCCTCCAAAATGTTGATTTTCCTGTGACAACTTCAATACTTCTGTGATATCCGACTGTGTGTTTGTGTGTCTTGAGCTTTTTCCTCATAACCTAAACTCAACATTAATTACTTTTAAATTTTGTGGATTTAATGGGAACCAGGTGGTGTATTTTTTTCGAATGGTGGCATCTCAATTTGAATTTAAAAGTCGCTGAATGTTTGCCAGCAGCCAGTTCTAATGGCTGCATGTGTTCAGAGGGAAGAGCGCAGACCTACATGTATGCGAGCGCACACACACCGCACACCACACACAAACCCTCGATGACAGCTGCGACATGCCAGACAATTCACCTACAATGACAAGGAACAAAACTAAAACTAAAATCACAATTACAGCCTCGACAAATCCACCATTGTATTCGCTCTCCTTGGGGTTTTTTCAAAAAAAAGAAAAAAAAAAAGAGGAGCGTCACAAATCCAGAGAGAGATCAGAGCGCTCTCAAACTAAGCCTCCATTTACTCTGATGGCAGGCCTATTAAATGCATGCGTCCACAGTGGTCTCTTTCTAGTGGTGAGTGGGCGGCTCAGAGTCCTGCAGTTGACAGTTAGCAGCCGATTCTGGGATCAGTTTTTCCGCAGCAAAGGGACTGATGTGGCCCAGAGGAGGATGTGGATTCGTATGATGGATCATTGTTTAGGTTTGGGGAGTGGGTGTGTGAGCCTGCGTGTGTGCGTGCGTGAATGTACATGCGTATGTGTGTGAGTGTTTCCATGCGTGTTAATGCAGCTGAAGATCAAGGAGTCAGGATCGGCCCCACAGTACATACATACATGTGTGCAGGCAAACATCTGCATGGAAGCAGCAAACATATGTACTAGTTTGCACACTACATGTATGTGCATGTACAAGCACGGACACACACGCGCACTCACGCACACTTGAGATGCAAGAATGAAGTCATGAGTGGAAAAGTGTAATTTCTAGATCCTCACTTAAAGCACCACTGGTTTATTCTCCCATAGAGCATTAATCACCGCTGATGCTTCTGTCCAATAAAAACCATGTTGCTCCATATTTGGTGATTTTTCAGTGTTCAGATCAACTGAAAGAGTTAATGTTCCCTTATGGATTCAGAAAAAATGAGATAAAAAACTGTTTCTACTCCTGATGTTTGAGATTGTTGGAAAATGTTTTGTTATCAGACTCAGTTAAAGCTGTCCTGGAAATGTGATCTGATATCAGAGATACAAAAACACATCAGACAACAGCAGGACCCCAAGAAATACATTACTGATAGACATACTTTTAACAGTTTTTAGGATTTTTCCTTTAAGTCTGCAGCATCTGGAGGTCTTCAGTTCCCCTAGAGTCAATTCTAGTCATCAAGTGCTAATAGTCAGAAAGTCTGCCAGTTAAATAAAAAACAATGGTTAAACCCATAGAAAATCCTCCTGCATTTCAGGCTGATAAAATCATCTAAAAACTCCAAATACATTTTCACAAAGTTTAAAGAAAGAAGAAAAAAAAAGCTGTTTTTCTTAGATACATGCTTTTCATGTAATATAACCTGTTATGGTAGACGTGTCATGCAAATCTGTTTATTTCACAAAAATACCTGTTTGTTCCTGGATTAGGAAATACACCTGAAATGTGCAGGAAGTGCAATTGGTTGAACTTACATTCTAATTTCTGATCCAAATAATTCAAACTGAACAATGCCGATTGCAAAAAGCATTTCCACGTGAATAAAGAGACCAAAAAGCTTCCATATGGGAAGAGGCCCAGATGAAAATGAGCTTAATTCATTCTAAGATGCCGTAGAAAAAATCTGAGAAAGCAGTTAACGAATATCTGAAAAGTTCTCTTTCCCATTTCTGCATGCACTTTTAAGACGGTCCCTAACTTCAGCTCATTTTCAACCTGCCAAGTTGCGTCAGGTGCCAGACTTCATTAGATCATTAGGTGAAAATAACGCCTGTGCAGCATCAGTACACAACAAATCTGGTGGAAACTGACACTGATGAGAAATTCAAATTCTAACGATGATGAGACAAGATCTCAAGTTAGAAAAGACGCCTGGTTTGACTGATTTATGGACGTTTAGTCTTGATGTTGAGGAGCTATGACTGTAAGATGAAGGTGTGTAACACTGTGGCTAAGTCTACTAATCAGGTGAAACAGGCAGTATCCAATAATATATCATATTCAGGTACATCCCTTATATATTTATTTAACATTAAAAAAGGATGTTAGCAGGATGTGAAGCTGGGTTTGCCTTTCATTACAGCGCTGCACACATATGATTAATGGCTTGTAGAAATTCATCTTTCTTTATCGTGATTGACAGCTCACACTGTCTCCTGCCTGCAGAAAATATTTAATGAGTCGGACTGATGAAACATTGCAAAATGTCAAAATCCACACAAAAGGGAAAACGCCCCTCTCTCTGAGAAACAGATATTTGGAGACGCAGAGGATTCTGCAGGGCTGTGATAATATGACTAAAAGCTTCGACTGGAGAGAGGACGCACTCTGTGGAGCGTTTATATGAACAGAGAAACCAATTAGAGCCTGCGCTGATCCCGCTGATCAGAAATGATAGACTCCTGTAAATTATGCAACATGAGAGAGCTCAGACTGATTCAACTGTTTCCACGCTGGTTTATGAGGAGCGTCAAAACACTGTTGGACGTCTGTATGTCGGTGAGAGCGACTGGAAATCTGGGGTGATGATAATTTGAGAGTTTCTTTACAAAACCAATATTCTGATGAAACGTTAAACATATAGAGAAAATAAAAGTTTAAAGAATATTTTGCAATACTTTGCAGGAAACTAATCTCTGTATTTCCTGCTAATGCTAAACATAGCAAAATTGGACACAAAGGGGATAAATATTGGAATTTTCTGGCCTTCATGTGTTCGGTTGTGTCTTATTTTCTCACCTCCACGCTGCAGCTACAAGAAGTTTACTGTAAAGAATAAATGGGAAAGGAGTCAGAGTGCTGAAAGTTGTAGCTGACATCCTGCGGCTCTTTGTGATGTTGTTAAATTTCCTTAGCATCAGAGAGAGAGCCCACACAGCCTCATCTGAAGCCAAGGTCAAATGTAGGGAGTGTCGCGCAGGACAAAGAAAACATCCTGCCAATTCAGTGTTTTCTTCAGAGAACTGGCAGCAGCCGCGGAAAAGACTCAAAGAGAGGACTTCTGCAAACTGCATTCCCTGAAGAAAAGCACTGAAAGCTCGCACACTCCATCTTTTGAGTCTTTTAATTTATGGCTCAGTTTGGTAATAAGTGCTTTTATCCATGTACATCGCTGACTTGATTTTAGCCAACGACGGAAACGGTTGTCTTCAAGGTAAAGAGACGAACGCTCATCAAAGAACTGCAGAAATATCAACGCCAAAAACTTCCATCAAGTGTGATGAATCACATTTAATCATTTCATTTCATTCTTACTCGTAAACTTTTTGAAAGGTGCAGGAGGTGATTCTAGAGAAAGTCTGGGTCCAGTAGCCAAACCTAAGCATCGGTATTTGATTACTTGGGAATGAGACTCAACAATCAACGGATGCTGATTGGTTGCTTTCACTCAGGTGTCGTGGATTCTTACAAATGCCATAAGGAACCAGAGGAGCCTGGTTTTTCCACTGTTTATCTGTCGCATGTACTACTCTCAGGATACAGTGACAGTTTCAGGTTACCCTCATAAAAGTTACCTACTGACCCTTTGAGGAAGGTGGTGGCAGCAGGTACAAATGCTAACGAGAAATCTCCCTCTTAGATCATCTTTTGCTCATGATTCCCCGCAGCATGCCTGCATAGAATGGGCCTGAAGTGTAAACAAAGCGTAATCGAAGCAAAAGATTTCTAGACAAAACAAGCAGCTTTCATCCCCAACTGTCACATGTCTCTTGGCAGCATTGCTTTCAGGTCTTTCAAAGATGCCGTGGGTGGAAACTTGTTTGTCTCTGCTTCTTCTTTGATGGATTTCTCCCTGTACATTTGTTGGACATCACAGGAAACTCTTTCTTTATTTTTTATTATGCTGGGCTGGTTCCAAATCCTGTTTCTGCTACCGATGTTGCCCTTGATCTGATATTTTCTTAATTTCTTTCATTTTTCAGTGCAAAAATACATCAAACGACATTACCTGCAGGAAACAGCTTCCGTACTGTGTGGATTTCTAGCAGCATCAAAGAGGTTTATGATTTTTCCTTTCATTAATTACTTTTGGGGTCATGGCTTTGTGTGCAGCAGGAACAGCTTTGGGTTGTCTAAGTGGTCAGAAAGCTGTCAAAGGACAATTCTTTGGGCTGAAATGACCTTAAATGAGGCAATCAGTTGAAATAGATCAATACGTATCATCATAGTGGACTGCACTGGCTTTCATTCAGAGAAGAAGAAGTTCAGTAATAGAAAGCTAAAGATAAGCACGTTTCTGTTTCCTCGCCTTGATGCATGCAGACTTTGATTACTATCATCGCAACAGAGAGTTTCAGGTTTCTGCTGGTCTCGATCTCAAGCTGCAGCGCTGGTCATCAGTTCAGGTGGTCAGCCGCTGCTGGCACAGGGAGCTAGACTGACCTCTTGAGGCACAACACGGAAATGAATCTGAATGAAGGCCCTCGGCAGCAGGCGTGAGCTCCACCACATCGCTGCAGCAGAAAGACGAGGGGAGGCTTGTGCTGCAGCAGCTCTGGCTTTATTCTCTGCTGAAGGTTAAAATTGCTCTCTGCCTATTTAAGTGTACCTCACTGAAAATAAAAGATTTTTTTAATCAAAAGATGCTTAGAGGTCGGTGTTATGATGTCTAAAAAGTAAAAATAAAGGCACTCTCAAAGCAAAACTCGCATCTCTCAGCCTGAAGAAAAACCTCTTGTTATTCTAACTTATGCAAAATCAGAAAGCTCATGATTCATCGTACCAGACTTTGAAAAACGATTTGGTCCCATCTGGGTTTGATCGCCAAGTCTTCACAATACTTTTCAGTTTTTTTTCTCTTCCTCTGCTCATGAAGGGACATGTAGTGTACGAAACAGAAAGCCCTCAGGATTTATGGGACATTTTACTATGGCTGGAACACTAATGTATTACATACTCACACATCATTTTTACTGTGACTTCTGTCACATGAAAAAATATAGACGCCACATGAGTTATGGCTCTGGGCTGCTTGGAGAGGCTGATGAGTTGGTCTGTGAAAACCCGATTTATACTTGAAATGTAGTTTTATATGGACTATTATTGACCGAATAAGTTTTACGATCCAAGTCAAGGACCTTTAAAACCCACTTAAAACACGCTGCATGATTCCAGAATTTGCATTGCATGGTCAATGGCAACGGTCGGCAGGGATCTCTAGAACATTTAGAGAGCGAAGACTTTCACAGGGCTCAACGCTGCACGATGAACTGGTTTATGGTGCAAGACAGGACTGGAAATCTTATTTGTATGTGAGCGTCACAGACTTTTTTATGTCCACTGCATAACTCAGGGCGCAACATAATCGGGTACTGTATGTTATCGGCTGCTCTCCAGAGTTGAGTTAAACTACTTTTTTTTTAAGGTATGGGGTAAAAAAGAAATTGCTGCTGTGAAGCCATATGAGCTGTAAGAGAGGACAAACAATGCTCCAGTAAATATATGTACATTTCAAATAACTCAAACTAAACTGGAAGTATCTGTAGTGGTTAAAAAGCAGAGAATTTGCAGACAGTTCTTCATTCCTGTGCTGCATGGACTGCAGAGCGCTCGCTGATGCGCCGTGGGAACTGTCAGAGGGCGATTTACATGTCAAGCTAAAACAAAATATAATCCACTGATATGAAATCTCTGAGCCACTGTGCTGGGTCGGCGGCGCTGCATGTATGAGAAGCAGAGGCCTTGTAATCTTTTCACTGTGACTCGCTTCTTCTGTGCGACACCGGGAACGGGGTGGGGGGTGGGGGGTTAATTACATTAATCCAAAACAAATAAATGGTTGGCAGCCCTTGAAAGGCTGTGGGAAATGGTTGGAGATTGAACCGACTTTTGAGTCCCCAAACCTCAAGCTTTGATGGTTTTTACTTGACTCAGAGACTGAGAACACAGATTGGAAATCCAACTGGAACCGAACTGGTCGTCTCTGGCTGCCTCTCCTTCTCTGCATCTGCCTTCCTCTCAGTATTTTTCTTTCCTCTCTTCCTCACCCTCTTGCCTTCTCTCCTTTTTTCATTTACAGCTTCCTTTTTGCCTTTTTCATGTCTCTTTCTCTCTCTGGTTTTATTCTTTCTTTCTCGGTCAAAGTTCACACCTTCACTTTACAAAACATGTGGAGGAAACAAACGACTGAATTCAAATCTGAATCAAATGAATTTTCGTACAGAGATTATGGAATAACTTGTTTTTTGATGTATGAAACTGTCTGAAGCTCTCCTGAACACTGCATGTTAATACACCTTGATGCTAACTTACCCATAAAATTTGATTCTTTCCAATTGGTTCATACTGAAATATCTCAACAAATTACCATGAACAGACATTTTTGCTCTTTCTTCTATTATTATTGATATTAATATATTATTGTTTGCTTGATATCCACAGGATGAATCCTTTTACTTTGGTGGTCTCCTGATATTTTATACAGATATTCATGGTCCCCAGATGATGAATGCTCATGATTTTGGTGACTTCATCACATTTTTCCTGTGGCACCACCATCAGATTTTCAAAGTCAGAATATCTCGATGGCTGCTGGATGGATTAGCGGTGAAGATTCATGGTCCCCAGAGGATGAATCCAAATCCAAATCCACTATGAAGTTGAAATTTGTGGTTTTGAGTGAAATGTCGACAGATTGCCACGAAAGTTGGTGCAAACGTTCATGTGTTTGTAAGGATTGCTATAATTTTTCTCTAGCGCCATCAACAGGTCAAGTTATTAATTTGTCTAATACGTTTATGACTGCAAAGATAATGACATCCCCATTAGCTTCAGCTGTGCTTTGTGTTTAGCGCTAATTAGCGCAAATTTCAGCACACTAACGAGACAAAAATGGTGACGATGCATAACATTTTTCCTGCTAATTATCTGCATGCTATCATTGTCATTGCGAGCATGTTGCTCTACACTCTTGGTCTTGTTTAGCCTCTGAGAAAGTTTCATTGACAAAAAAAAACAAAAAACAAAAAACAAAAAACAAGATAATATTATTTCTTGTTTCCTTGTCATTTGTTGCCAGGTCTCTGTTTTAGTGTTTTTTTTTTTTTTTTGGAGCTCCACACTTTTCACAGTGACAGTAAACAATTACAGTAATGCGCCTCATGCTTGTTCACAGCCAACAAACCCTGTAATGAAAACGGGACGATGGCCAAACCCAAACCCTGCAGATCCTGTAAGCTATGGTTGTGAAATACTTTCACTCCACCATACAATAAGCGTGTGAGAAATGGATGTGAATGGGACTCTTCTCACAGTATATCATCCAATACTTGTGGACCAATCTTGGGAACAAACATTATTCTCCCAGGCCCTGTTGTTGCAGAGTGTACTTTTACATGTTCGGGGTCATGATGATGATTTATAGTGATGGCACACTGGAAGCGATGCAAAGCCCAATTTGTTCTGGTTTTCCTGATTGGGAAGATTATAGGGCCCTTGTTGCGATGGCGACAAATGTGTCACCACACATATCTCCACGTCGGCTCCGTCTGGTTGTTATAAACACACAGAGAAAACAATCGGAAACATTTCCTGATGCGTGGCCTCCGGTGAGATTTGGCTGATATGGCACTAATTTGAATGCCGTGGTGATGTATAGTTGTTGAGGGGATTTTTGCGTGGAAGCTTTATTTAGGGTTTTTGGTGTGTAGCTGCCCTGCTTTGTGTTTGACAGAATGTATTGGCCTGGGAAGATTAACTGAGGTTTGAGGTTGCATCATCAGAAATGAAGTCAGCGGGATGGAGGAAAAGCAGAACTGGTCTTTTTTCAATGACTGAGCCGAAAGATAATAATGTACATCACAGCTAACGAAGCCTGACCGAATGGAGACGTGACTCTATGAATTACATCTGTCACAGCGTGTAATTAAAGTAAGATCTCGCTGTGATATGTGAAACCATCTTGATTAAAAAAAAGATAAATAAATGGTTTGTGTTTGCCCTGGGAAAGCATCACAAGGAGTAATGTATTCTTACATAACCCTGTTTGCATTTCATAAACTCTTTTTATCATTTATTTAATTTGCTTTCTTTTCTGTAGTTTTGCTGTTTTTGAGGTATTTAGAAAGCTTCTTTGAACAACATGCCATATAAATGAAGTTTGGAAGGCATTTTTCTTAATTAAAGTTTGCCGTAGGGAGGAGTGCTTCTGGATGCAGTTAGGATGTTTGTGAATAAAGATAAATAGTATGGAAAAGTTTAGACAGACCCCAAGCCCCAGACTTCTTAAATCATTTGTCTGCAGGTCAAATTACTTGTTAAATGATAAGAACATACACAACAGCAGACACCAAAACATCCATCAGCCCCTGATAGACTGCTGGCTCCAAAACTTTCTATAAACTGTGCTGAATACTGTGAAAAATGTTGCTTAATGTAAAAATTATTCTCTATAAACATGATATAAACACAAATGTCTGTCATGGTCACATTCGACGAGTCTTTGGCACCGGTGCACGGTCAAAATGGCAAAAAGTTTGCTATAAACAATAGATTTGATAAAGGAAAATAAAGTTATAGTAAGTAAGTCAGAAAACAATAAGTTCACTCTGTGTTACGCTACATATATACTTTCACCCTTTTTAAAGTCTCACCACTGATCGTCTGTTTCACTAGCTTACAAATCACTTCATCGTCTCGCACCAGCCGGTTTGTTTGCAGCTGTGAACCAGGACAGCTTCGCTGGTCCTCTGGTGCGAGTCTTCAGTCGTTCCAAAGCGGAGGACAAAAACATTTGGCAACGAAACTTTTCATTTTCATGCTCTGAGCCGTTGGAACAGTCTGAGTGTCTGAGAGGAGCAGAAAGTGTTTGTCTGTAAACTTACAACCTACCTCTGATTAATATCTTTTATGGTTGTCTGTTTATATCTGTTTCATTTTTTCATCTGTTTCATTGCTTTTAGTATGATTTCAGTTGTGTAACTTATATTGTTCTTGTGCATTAGTACCTGTTTCTGTCTGTCAGTCCCTTCTGCAGCACTCATTGCACTAACCTGTATGTGCAAATAAGGTTTGACTGATTGCTTTAAACCACATCCGAACATGCATGTTCTCCTCTTGTTTTGGTCTTGGTCTGCAGTAAGTGACGACGTGTTTTACACCCAGAAACAGACTTTCCAAAACCCTCTCCAAGGTGGGAAACCCGAGCCTCGTGTTTTAAAGTGGTGGAGGGAAGCAGAACTTTTCCAAACAGTGATGTGTGTCGCTGCTCGGAGCTCAGACAGGCTGGTTTGGTGCTTTGTGTGACAGTGATGCTTCGTGTCTGACAGATCAGATGGATGGATCAGACCGGGCAGCTCAATGAATGCATGAACGTGTGCAGCTGTCTCTTGGGGAATTTGCTCTCAGTGCACTAAAGGTAATAAAAATAAAGCACTTTTTGTTGCATTTAGTTTTCTCTGTGATCATACGTGCATGGATCGCATCACACACGTGTTCCGAGTGTCATTTATGTTTGTCAGGTGGAGCTCTGAGCATTAAATAATCATTGATCGACTCCTCAGTCACAACAATGACTCTCTGTGAATGGTTTCACATTTCACGCTCTCATTGACTAACGAGGGACCAGCAGACAGGTCTGAAAAAATGTGTTTATCTATTCTTTTATGGAGAACTTTTAGATAGACACAGAGGGTTCAACCACAGTCAAAGAGGTGAGCCTGTGTCCTCTGTACAGTGTTTGTACACATACGTGTATCTGCATCTGTGCCTCGGTGGGTGTGATGGGCTTGTTCTTGTTCTTGTGAGCCTGTATATGTGTGTCTGCACGTTAGTTTGAGGTGGGCCTGGCATTTAGATTTAACCGTCAGCATCTCGACAAGCAGCGTGTTTACGCCCAGACAACAGTTCTGTCTGATTTCCTCACATCTCTCTCAGTTCAAAGAGCTCTTCACATCTACACTAGATGCTCTGTGAAGACGCTGAGGCGCGTTTGTTAGGGACATACAGAAATACACAAGCAGTGAAAGATCTCAGCGCTGATCAGACCCCCTATGGAAAATGTCTTTTTACCACTTCACTGCCTCAAACTGTAACCTCCTCTCAGGTAGCTCTGCTCTCAGCATTGGTTTTGAGGTTTAAGGTGAAAAATTGCATCAGTGATTGTACAGAACAAAGCAGTCATTCTGCCTCCATTGTGAAACCTCCCAAATCTTTTTCCATCCACGTAATGGAAATATTTGCTGTATTAATTTCATTTGAGTTAATTCAAGTATTTTTTTTTTATTTGCTTTTCAAGGTTTTTATTTTCTGACCTTCTAAACACGAGTCGTTCTGACCTGAAGTCCCCTGACTTGAGATGAATAAATGTACCGCTGAGCGCTCACTCATCAGATTCAATTCGATTTCCAAAGAAACAAGATTAGCATATCAGCAGACTTCTCAACATGCATTCTTGAGAGTTGAAACCCTCCAGAGACTCTTTTTTTTGTGTGGTTTGAAGAAAACGCACATGATGGAAACTAAAATAAGTCTGTATATTTCCATAATGATAAAAAGCAGGAAGGTTAGGGACGAATTCTGCTACCCCCAGACTAAGAAGATAAAGGTCACCTGCATGTTGTCTTGATACTAACTGACTCGTGTTCGGAAAGAACATCTGTGTGTTCTTCAGTGTCACAGAACAGCTTATTCAATTTATTATCTTCAGTTTATCAAATGTATCTTCTCAAGTTCAGGTTCAACTTAACTTGACATTATTGGAAGTAATTATTCAACTTGAGTTCAGTTTTAAGGCATTTTGTAGCAGTTTGCTGACTTGGCATTTCATAGAGAAATCACATAAAGATCAACAAAATAAAGAATAATATCAGCAAAATAAAAAAAAGGTGAATAAAATAGATGAGATTGCTTCATTTAAACTGAATAAAATTGGTTTGATCGACTATGAAACCACAGATCCAGCAGAATGGATCTACAGGCATTGGTCCAGTTAAAAATTCTCTGAATATAAAATGTATGGGCGACCAGCAGAACATCTGCGGCTCGCAGTTATCTAGAGTTTTCCAGAAGAGAAAGAATCAGCTGGTGATTAAAGCAGCTGCCTTTCAGTATCTGGCTGTACTCCTGAGAAGATAAAAGGCAGTTTTGGTGATTTTTCTGATGTGAAATTCAAGTCAGGATCAAAAAGCGCACCAAGGTTACTCGCTCGGGGCTTGATGTTCAGTGCCAGGGATTTTCGGTTGGTGCACAGCGTCTCTCTCTGGGCCTTTGCTCCAGTAAATAACTTCAATGTTTGAGCAAATTGTCAAAGAGCAGCAGCGATCATTCCGAAAACATCAAAACTGGAAAGAATAGTGAGTTTTAAGTCGTTAACTTTATCCTGAGAGCTCCCTGCATTCACGTTTCAAACACCTCGCAAGTGAGTGAAGTTAAAGTGCTTTAAAATAAATAAAGAAATAAATATTAAAACACACACTTCAGCATCTAGAGCGAGAGAAATCAAATGCAGTAACATAAAAACAAAACAAAACAAAAAAACTCCTAATTCAGCAGAAATCAAGTGTAGTGACCATAAGGAGCTAATAAAGCCAAGAAAGCTTTTGTGCACTTGTGCAGCTGGAGGGAGTCACTATTTTTTTGTTTTCAATAAATTTCACTCAAGTAGTTTGACTCAAGTGAAACGTTTTGGACGCATCAGTTACAGAGTTTCCAGAAGAACGTCACTAGAAAATCAGAAATGTTCCAGCTGTGGCATCTTTATCAGTGAGATGACAAAAGTAATCTCTTATTCAAATTTCTATTTCTACAATGATTCACTTTATTTTGTAAAGTTTGTTCATCAAAGGAATATTGCTTGAATGTGTTGATGCACAGTACGTATATGCACGCTTCATTTCGTGGGAAATCTGCCATTTTTACCTTCAGCAAATTTTGCTTTCAGGCAGCAACACTTTTCTGACGATATATATAGAAACATTTCTCAAACGTTCACTGCAGAAACACTCGAAATGAGTGACATTTTAGCACTTTTTCCACTTCTCTGCACAGAATCCTAAAAAACTTGGCAAACTTTGGCACATTTTTTCATATCTGATCCTGGTGTGTGGTGTGATCAGCTCTAACCCAGGTGCTGCTGAAACCTACAAAACGCATGAACCACAGCCCTACCTGCCAGGTAGCGACGTGGTACTCATGAAATTGAATTTGCGCGGCTGCTCCCCGCCTGTGTCTTGGGGCTGAAAGCCGGGCTGTTTTATACAGTAGAAGGCACAGGCACACAGAGATACCACACCATCCTTTAGCTCCTTTGATGTTGGCGAGGCACCTGAGGGGGAGAATATGGAGAATTTGTTGATTACAGGGTCCTGTATTCAGTACACACATTGATGCTGCGTGCAGTGAAGTAGTGTATAGCAGGAAGCTCGGAGTGGCAGTTTGATAGTTTGTGGTAAAAGTGCTGGCAGGGCCACAGCTCTCCTCTCTCTGCCAAGCCTGTGGTTTCATGTTGTGATCATCAACGGCAGATGGGAATCAGAATATAAGCTCTTCCTGATCAATGTGGCCGAAAACATAGGCTTTCCTTGGACTGATTTGGTGTATTGTGTGTCTGTCTGTGAACGCTTTCATCCAAAGTGCCTTAAACAACCACGGGTGGTGTCCCAGCCCCCCCCCCCCCCCCCCACCACCACAGCGGAGCTCTGTCATTACTTACACAGGAGCTTTGCCTTTAAAGGTGCCATCTTTAAAGGTGTCTACAAAGCAAAACTGTCAGTGTTCATTTAAGTCTGAGTGTGTCACAATTAGCACTGTTTACAAAGTAAGTCCTCATTTAGCCGAGAACAGAGAGAACAGAACCAGATGTGAGCGTACAAAGAGTTAAATCAGCACTTGATTGCAGACGAGGGAAAACTCTGGTTAAGAGAGAAATCCTATGTAATCTTTAACTATTTTATAATGTTTTTATTTGCATTAAACATATTAGTAACTAGACTTTCGAGTTAAATGAGGACAAAACTGAAGTCATTGTTTTTAGAAGAAAGACTTAAGCCTGCGCTCATCCTAATAGTCTGTTTTTGAAGAGAGAAAATCACGTCAGAGATCTCGCCGTTATCCTGGGTTCAAACCGAGATTTCAGTGTCACATCAAATTATCAGCGAAATCAGCCTCCTGCTCCTGATCTGAGACTTCACGTCAGAACATGATTTAGAGGAGCTTCTACATGCTTTTATCTCTACAGGCTGGACTACTGCAGTGGACTGCTCTCAGATCTGTCTCAGACAGCTTCAGCTGATCCAGAATGCTGCTGCCAGGGATGTGACGAGAACCGAAAAAGATCAGCAAGTAACTCCTGTTCTCAGATCTTTACACTGGAAACCAGTTTCTCACTTACTGGACCTCCTGATCCAGTATGAACCTTGCAGACCTCTCATGCTGCTCAAATGTGGAACAAATTGTCAGAAGAGTTAAGACGTTGCTGAGTACTTTCAAATCCAAGCTAAAGCTGTTACTGTTGCTTTTCATTCAATTAAAAAAATATATTTGTTAGTTTTATTGTTTTTATTTTCTTTTGCTTGCTTGCTTTTATTGTTTTATTTGTTTCTTGTGCTTGTCGCCTGTGTACTCTGTGAACTGCTTTGTCTTGCCTTTGGGTAAGAAATAACTACGACTTCTACTGTGCTTATATACATTATTTCTACTGTTTTATATATTATTCTCTCTATATATTATTATTCTGTATTTTATTATGCGTATCCTGCCTGCATTCCTTTTTATTGTCTATTTGTTCTTTTTCTGTCTCTTTCTTTATTCTTGCTATTCTTGCTGTCTGCAACGATGTCATTTCCCCGGCCTGGGATCCATAAACTTATCTGTTTTCTTTCTACTGAACTGCATCCACAGTCCGTATCACTGCGCAGAAGGAAGCGTGCATCTATCTCTTAACCCTACTTTGACATTCTTGTGGAGATTAGTTTATGGCAAACAATACTATTAGCTAACTGCATGAATGTTTTCATTCTGCAATGTCACGAGCATGAGCCTCTCCCTCCATGAGCAGATGCATGCTTCCTTCTGTGCAGTGACACGGTCTGCAGGTTCAGTAGAAGAAAAATAGTTCTGACATGAAACTGCTCACGACAAGGTCTGTGGATTATCTCGAGGAACCGGGTGATGATTTCTGTGAAGAGATGTTACTGCTGCTTTCAAATGCATTTTTTGTGCTGCAACACAAGCACAACACAAGCATCCACTTCAATTACATTAGAAAGAAGACAGACATCAGAACAGCACATACATCCAGAAATCTGCTGCTCACACCAAAACAATCTAGATGGATAAACAGCAAGTTAAGAGGGAAAAAATATATCTTTTGGATTTTGGGGTGGACTTAAACTGATCTATAAGCGAATGCAGCTTATTTCACCAAACCATTCACTTGCAGTGGCTTTAATCATTGCCTCCCTATTGGGTAATACTGCTCGCACAGAGCAACTATGTAGCGAGCACTGAACTGAGCAGAGCAGCGAGTGGGCAACATGAGCACTATTGGGCAATGCTGCAGCGTCACCTCAGTTTCCACAGAACAAGGCGGCAGGTGGCTGCGCGAACATGGCAGTGATTATCAGCACATCTCTGCCAGGCAGATACTGAGAAAGTGACTGTTAACCAGCTTACGCTACATTTCCTTGGACGCCATGAATGAGAGATAAAGATCGCTGCATCTGCTACGTACGTGCCACACACAGACGCTACATGTCTCTCTCTCTCTCTCTCTCTCTCTCTCACACACACACACACACACACACACACACACACAAACATACATGAACACACAATCACAGTGAGAATGAGTCACCGCTCCACAGCAGCACCCTGACCACAGCTGAGTCTTGACATTTTCTCATGCCTCCAGTCTATTTACCAAAGTTCAGACAGGAAGGACGCATCTCTCCCTCTTCCTATCACGTCAACCACTTATAAACAGTGACGCTCATCAAAACAAAAAACACAAACAAATGCACAAATTTTTATTTTTGTGTCGTGTCAAGTGAAAGCCACGATGACAAACCGCTCGTGTCCAACTCGTTTTCCACTTTGAAGTGAACTTCCGCAACCGAGCAACCACCTGATTTTCCCATAGACTCCTACGACTTTATACAACTTCACAGTTTTTGGAGGAATGAGACAAACTCATATTGCTTCTGATTCACTTTGAGATTTTTCACAGGAGAACAATGCCTCACTGATCCCAGTCTCAACAAACGTGAAGAGGAAGAACAACTGACAGCCAACAGATCTTTATTGTTCAGTGAAACACATTCACTTTGTTTCTTTTTCTAGACGTTACGTCAGCGGGCTTGTCACAGGACAACTTGTGGTTTGTTATTTAAACGGAGCGAAGAGCGATCGGCGCGTTATTATCGGCTACAGTTAACTGACTGGCTCATTTATTTCATAAATAAAAGCAAACTATGAAGTCAGCTCAGGGATGTGCATGTGCTATTCCCAATTTATTCCATTGTTTATATTTTATTTAAACTTTTTAAGATGAGCAATTATGTCCTGACATGTCTTTCATCAGTGGTCTCACAGAAGGATGTTGGAGATTTTGTTGTGATGTTTTATGAGTCCTGACCTGCACAAGTATTTCTTTCGTCTGACTATGAAAGACGTCAGTTCCTCACATGAAAACCATGCGTCGGTAGTTTTCATTTTGATTCTTTTGGACTGCTCCCAGTTGGACCTGTCATCTCTTCCACCGTCCCGTTTGATGGCAGAAATCCCTCCAAATTTGAGGGAGTGGAAACTTCGAACTATTAAATCTTTTACTAAAACCTCTTAAGCGCGCCGAATGTTGCATTTGATCCCAGAGAAATGAAGGTAAAAAGGTTACTGGTCTCAGACTGTTTGAGCACAAGGACATGAGTGAAGTGATTTATTTCCCTGTATTAAGCAGACGCTGGGTTATGGACTTCCACTCTTGAGCTGGAAAAAGCAGCAGCAGCATGCAGTGAAGTCACTGACTCATAAGAGAGGGTTTGGGATGGATGGATGGAGGGAAGTGGGAGAGGTGGAGGAGTTTGGACCCTGTGTGAACCACTGAAATTCAAAAAAAAGGAAAAATAAAGATGACATACTGCCTTATTTATCCATATGTTGTGAATTATGGCATCTGTTTACAATTTATTTTATTTACTTTGGTATTGCTTGGCCTGGGTTGATTAACATTTTCTGTTGTGTTTGTTGTCTTCTGGAGCAGGATTTGATTGGCACTCGGTGACGGCTGTTTGAAGTGAGCGTAGCGCTGGCTTTGAAGCTTGGGGGATGAAAGCAGAGCATCCAGATATGACTCGAGGATAATCTAGAAATGAATTTTGGCTGCCTCTGAAGGCGACCGACAGGCGACAAACATGTTACTAGTTGTTGATTAAATGTTACTTGAGATTCAGTGATGCAAGGACATAAAACAGAGATGGAAACTTTTAAATACACGTCAGGAAATAAGTTAAATGTGTTTGTTTAATGGCAACAAGCTGTGGATGTCGGAGAATGCGTAAAGGATGAGCTATCTGCTCATCTGTCATGAGGCAGCTCCTTTTATTTATAAGCCATGCTGTTATGACTAAAATTAATGTTATTAACCAGTTTTTCCCACCATAGCTGCCTTCAGCATGCTGAAAACACTAAATTCACTGAAAAACATTTTATATTGATGTTGCTTCATGTGTCAAAAACTGCAGTCCTGTAAGAAAAAAAATCTGTAATAAAGCCAGTCGGCACTGTTTGAAGAATGATCCAAAAAGTAACACTTGAAGTTTTTAAGTCTTTTAAACAGCAGATATGTCTGTCTGCTGCAGCTTGTTACAGGTAAAAGTCACTTAAGTCAATAGTTTAGTGACAGGAGAGGTACACTAATCCGCATTTAATATTCAATGTACTTAAAAAAAATACATGTTCAATATAAAGTCCTCCTGGCAAGTGAAAAAATATGTTTGGCTTTGACGTTTTTCTCTCTAAGTTAATCTTGTAAACTAAATGTTTTGCATGTTAATCCTTTCCCATAAAGAATCGAGCAAATGCGGCTCTGACAAAATGTTTTTCAGCTGAATATTCTGCTTGCAGTTGAGTCCTATGCTGCATAAACTGGAAACACTCGAGTCAAGCAAATGAAATACACCTCACAACACACTAAAACATTACAGGACATTACATTTTACTTAAAGATGACAAGTATGATGAGGGATATTGTGTGAATCTTGAATTTGTCAGAACAATGGCTCAAAATCTGGTCAACATATTTTGTCACTTTCCAGTGAAAGCCTCCTTCAGATACACTGAATGAGAGCTGATTGGGTTCAGATTCTATTATTTTTTTAAGCTGAATAAACCATTTATTCAGCTGCTGGATTAAATGACAAAATCTGAACACTGGGCTGTTTTTCCTCATGAAAATCTGGTGTTTTGGAGATGAATTTTTTTTCGTATGACAGAGGCAAAAATGCTGTTTTGATCAGAATTTTTAGCATATTCTAAACCGCTGCAAAATAAATTAATCCTAACCCACAAATTGATGAAAAAATGAAGATTTATATTCAAAATGTTGCTGAAACACTGCATAAATTACGCTGCGGATAACGTCTTGAATCAAAATTTGATTCTTAAAACAGGCAGAGGTGAAGTCTGCTGCTAAGCCTCGGAGCGTTCATTTCTCTGAAATACTCAACTTACTGGCAGTGCTGAGTTTCTCACACTGTTACCACCACTGACATCTACTGGCTGCAACGGATCACAGCCTCTCATATTCAACCCAGCCACTGACAGATTTGTGATTTTTTTTTTTTAGTTTTATGACAGAAACAGAAACTTAGTCGCTGCAGGATCCTGTTTTGTTTCCTCTGTTTAGAAGGTAGAAAGGTTGTTTCTACAGGTTTTTACCCTCAAACTGTTGACAGATAGACAGATAAAGTGTTTGGTTGGTGCCTCGCTGTAATTTCCTGATCAGTCATTTACTTGCTTTTATGTCACGTGAGTTCAATGACCTCTCTTATATCAGGAGGGGGAAGTTTTATTAGTCACTGGTTTGAGTTTTTGTTAATTTCGTCATTTTGATTCTGGTAAATAGACATGTACAGTCCTTATGAGTGTGTAGGCACACAAAAAGAGAAATATCATATCAGAGGTGAGCGTACATCAAAGCAAAAAAAAAAAAAAAGTAGAAATGAAATTATCTCGGGGTGAACGAGGTACAGCAGGAGGTGCCTCATTCTCAGCTTTTTGCTGCCAGCTGTTGCAAAGGAAGTGCCTTCAGGTTTTGGCAACGTTCCCTTAACTCAACCACACTGCTGCCTTTCTGCGAAATCCTGCACACAAAATTAAACAAAACTGCAAAACATTTCATAGCCCAGCTTTGCATTCACCACCAGGAGAGTGAGGCAAGACAAGCTCGCTTTCCACACACTCCACACATGTGAGTATACGACCAGCAGTGGAAAGTAACAAACATTTACCCAAGTACTGCTCTGTACTATAATTTGAGGTACTTGCATTAAATCCATTTTCTGCTACTTGACAATTCTATTCCTTAACATGTCAGAGGGAAACGTGCTTTTTACTCCACTATGTTTGTTTGGCAACTTAAGTTGTTACTTCAGATTAATAATACAAAATATAATGAACAAATAAATCATAATATTGTAGATTAAGATAAAATTTTATTTATTCCCATGTGAAATTCAGAAGCTACCCCGCAGACAAAATATGTAAAGTCCAATAATATGATATACATTATTCTGAAATGGGTCATTTTACATTTTGGTACTTTAAATAATTTAATGCCAATACTTTTGTCCTTTCTCTTAAGAAAAGATTCAGTGCAGCATTTTGACCTGTAACAGAATATTTCCACACTGTGACTGACCTGCCTTTTAAATCTGATGTTTGTTTAATGATGTGAGCCTGAAAATGTGACCAATGTTATTTAAAATAACATCCTTAAAAAAATGAAATGAAACGTGAATTTGATTCTCATAGAAATATTGTGATCTGGTTTAATTCACCTCATGATAACGAATCATTGTTAAAAGATTTATTTTAACAAATTACTGTTAAAAGACTTGTTAAAATCTGTTAATAATCATCCTTGTGACAAAGGTGTTAAAGTCAGATTGTTAAAAAAACAAACAAACATTTATTGTACAATGTGAACAAAAGCTGTCCACATAATTATGTGAAGGGGCATATTTATTTGGTGTTAATTCAGTTGTAATATTAATATTATATTTGACACATAAACCTAATTCAGACCTTTATTAGAGAAAAGCACTATAAACAAATTCAACAAAATGTACTTAAGGTATCAGAAGTGGACATACTCATTATGCAGCAGAGTAATCATCTCAGGATTTGTGTATATAAAATATATTTATATGTATAAAATATAAAACTATTAACTAGCTAACTTATGTACTGTGTATACTTTATATATTGTTGGGTTGTTGAATATGTAACAGCAGCATCATATTTCATAAATGGAACACCTATTTTTTACATAAAATGTGAATCTGAAAATAACCAGTAACTATAGGTGTCAAGTAAGTGTAGCAGACTAAAATGTAGCTGCATCATTTGCCTCTGAAATGTGAAAAGTAGCAGAAAATCAGTGTACCTCAAAACTGTACTCATGTACTTGAGTAAATGTACTATTTTTTATTTATTTATTTATTTATTTATTTATTTATTTTTAACACTATAATCAGTTAAGAGATCCCACTGGATTGTTTGTCATTGTTTGTCATTTCACTGTAATCCTCTCAATTTCATCTCCAGATGTGATGTAACATTACAGCTGTTCAGATCTCTCCTCTGTCCGGGGACAGTTTGTGTAAACTGCACGATGCGATGAGACTTGTGGTGAAGGTGCCGAAAGCTGATCTCCAGTCAGCTATTAACCGCATTTTTTTCAGCGGTGCCGCAGGAGTTGCGTGCTGCCAGGTGTAAACTGCGCCTGCGTCAAGGTAATGCACAGCCGATACCAGAGATAATGCGGAAAAACGACATGTTTCACTTTTTACTATTTCCGGTTTCGGGTATTAACTCGTGTGCTTCGCTTCTGTTAATACAACATGAATTTTGCCTGCCTATTCCTTTAAAAGAGCTTTGTTTTCCTCTCCTTTTGTAACAATAAGCTGCTTTTGGGCTGAAGTAACACTTCATCAGGTTGGTACTGTAATAGCGGAGTAAGTTGTCATCTAAAATACACCGTGTAAACAAGATTTTACTTCAGTAAAAGTAAAGAAGCATCAGCATATAAACAAAAAAGCAATTAACGTGATGTGATGTGATTTGTAATTAATGGTGATTTTACCTATGTACCTAGATTCATAACAATGAATTACAGTTTATAAACTGATAATTTGTTTTGCATGATAAATGGTATTCTGCAAAGTAACTAGTAAGTACAGCTTTCAAATGCAGAGTTTTCCATGTGAAATAAAATAAAGTATAAATTCGGATAAAATGTAAATACTCGGGCAAAGTAAGTAAAGAGAGGAAAGCTTCACTCGGCGTATGTGGGAGCAGCGGACGCTTTCCCGCTCAGTCTGGCTGCGGGTTTGAACCATCTTGCTGTTTGACTGAATGTTGTATCTTTGACGATGACAGGCGGCTGCTGCTGCTTACGTGACTTGTAACGTACGTGACGCCGCACCACCTCCCTCCTTTCTCCTCCCTTTGTGCAGTTGACAAGCCCCTTCTCGGTCAGGACTGGAACACACAGAGGTACGTTATGAATCAATTACAGAAATGTAACCCAGCTGACGTTTTTTTCATTGCGCAGCTCTGTCACTGCTGTCCGCCGACGGACTCTGACCTCCGGATCCCGGAGCTGTCCGTCTCCTCCGTTGATTTTTAACCGGAGTCAGATGCAGCTCGACCTGCAGCAGAGATGCTAGGCCTGATGCTTTTACAAGCCATCTGCTGGCTAGGTTAGCATGGTGGCTAACTGTCTTGCGGTGCGGTCATTTGACAGTGCAGGGGCCGGTGCCCTGTAGTTATTCAGGTAGCAAAGAATAAAGAATCGCAGCTATCGTAAGGTTTTTATCTTCGTGACTACTTTACCGGTTCCCTGCCTGCCAACATGCCATAACGTTACTCACAAGAGACACTTTCCCGCTGTCCGCCTTGATAGCTAGCTCATGCTAATCTATTAGCAGGCGAGGGCAGGGAGATCCTCACCGCACTTCATTGCCTTCATAAACCGCTTTGTCTGACTCAGATCGCCCTTACTGTATTCACTCTAAAGGGAGGCGACGCGTTACATGTCAGTTGTATGTCTATCAACTGACTTTCCCTGAATTTGACTACAACTAAGGTGGTGCTGAAGGACAGTGATAGCTTCCAAACTTAGATGTGACTTTGCGTCCTAGCTAACGTTTCATGAATGGTCCCCATCGTGCTGTGCGATTGATGCCCTCTTGTCTAAGTTGTTCGGTGTAATTGCTGTGTAAAGATGTACTCCTCTTCAATCTAAAGTCATTGCAAGTTTACCCCAGGACATCTTAGTGACAAGACTTTGCAAGCTAGTATAAACACAAGGTTGTCCTACGTCCTCTAACGTACAGCCTGTGACATTTGTGCCTGTGGCCATGCGTGAAAGCCACAACACTACTCGGGCGCAGTGGGGTGTGTTGGCAGACTGTGCATGTGTGTTAGCACAGGGTGGAGGGCTTAGTGGACATTAGTCCATTGCCTGTCCAAGTGCTTCTTTATGACCACAGTACTCCCATGATGACTGGGTTCAGAGGGCTGTCTGCAGGGGGGCCAGAGATGGACATGGGCCGTAGGACATGGTGGATGTAGAGAAACATCTGGGGCCCACATGTGCTAGAGATGCAGTTAGGCTGATGGTAAAACACGAAGGACACAACATAATGATTTAGTATTGAGTATCTGGTGAAATTGAAGCAATTTGAGTTGATCTGTCAGCGGCTGGTAGTTGTTCAGATTTTACAAAGTTCAGTTCCCACCCCGCGTGCAATGCAGAGAATGTATTAGTCATATTATAAGTGGAGCAAAAGGGTGGAGTTGTTGATATAAAGGTTGGGCTCCCCACACACTTGAATGCACAGGTTTGAGGGGAAGAATTGGACAGGAATATTGAAGGCACTGGAGTAAAGATTTTCTGTGGTTCTTTTGGCACTTGGCGGAGTGACTCATTTTGACAGAATCTCCATGTGTTGCTTTCAGACTTCATTGTTCTTTTTTTTTGTGCACAGAAATAGATATCACGATACTGTGGAATAGAAATGTAAATTGAGGAATTGTGAACCTTAAGGTTGCTATAGTATTCAGTTTTCAGTGGTAAACTTCAAATTCCTGTTCTATCTTCTGTCAATATGCACATGTCTGTTATGAATAGGTCTGGGCAACAACTGAACCTTGATAACACTTGTGCTATTGAAAAGTGGAGCCTTCATTTATTCAAATGATGACATGTCTTGCACAACTGGCTGTTCTGGAAAGCGAAGGACAAAGAGGTGCACACATACTGTACATGAGAGCAGCCAGTCCAGCGAGTTAGCAAAGAGTCTGCATTGTCCCTCAGTCTGTGGCCCTCGCTGTTCTTTCGAAACTCTCCGTCTTCCACTTTTGAAACGTAGAATTTGATTTAGTAAAGTTGCTGTAGTGTCGGAAATGACCGTTACCTTTCCGAAAACCTGAAGTAGTTTGAAACAGAAAGTGAGTGCATCGACGGTTTGTTCACAAAGCATGTGATTTGAATGTATTTTTGTGTGTGTGTGTGTGTGTGTGTGTGTCTGTGTGTGTGTGTGTGTGTATACAGTTGTGAGAATCACTGTGTTCCTGTGTGTAGGTCATGTAAGCCAATAGCTTCATCAGATCTGTCCCTTGCCCATCCATCAGTGACCTCCAGTGGCTCTCGCCTTCCTCTTTCAGCAGCACTGCTCTCAGCAGTAAATCACATCTGATCAGTCAGTCTGCTCCTCTGCTACAGCGTGGTTACTGTGTCTTTCCCTCTGCTGTTACTGGGGGCTCCGTCTGTCAGCAGCAGGGATGTTATTTTTCACACAGGCTGTTGTATTTTTTTCTTTTCTGCCTTGTTTGTAGTCACAGCCTTTGTCATCCTCTTTCTCTTTGCAGACAATGGCTGTACCTCCCACCTACGTTGACCTTGGAAAGTCTGCCAAAGATGTTTTTACCAAGGGATACGGTAAGCACCAATCAAGCTACCATACTCACTTATTTAATCAACATTTACACTAGTATGATATAGAAGAAAATGTTGTGGAAAGCAATAAAATACTACCATGATGTACAGCTCATGAGAATGAGAATGGATGGTACTCGATGGTACTTAATATATTGTCAGAGAGCAGAAATCAGTCTCTGTACTATGTATTAAATAATAGAAATGAATCCATGTAATAAAGTGAATGGAGTCTAAGCCACTTTATAACACAGAAACTGCAGAAGCATGCAGTATGAACACACATGTTTTTATTTAATCATAAGACATGATTAAAGAGTTGACGAAACATTTTCCCTTTGAGGGCCAAAACTGAAACAGAAGCAAGCGCCTTTGCATTGTATTGTTGGGATGCAAAATGGTACGAGGATCCCAGGCTCCCTTAATTGACTGACTTCCTAAATAATAAATACTTAGGGATAATACATATTTAAAGAGTATTTTTCCCTCACAAAAAATAAAACAGCACAAACGTTGATTTATATTATCCATCTGCTCCACACTGAACCTTATATAGGGCCAACTTTGGACTGCGGGACCCACTGCGGGCAGCCCTGTTTTATAGCTTTCTATTAGCTGAACACATGTCGAGGAGTAGTTCAGAGCCTGCACTTAAAGTGGATGTCCTTAGGGTGTGTTTTGTGTGTACACACAGCTGTTCTCCAAGGGTTACTGAATGATGTCCGCTCGGTACCAAGGGAGTTCCTGATTGACTCATATTTACCATGAACTTGGAGGATGAATCACTGTGGGTTTCACTGCACATAAACATGAGCCTGGAGATCTCTGGGTCATGTGAGGTGTGGTTGGGTGAAATCGATTGATGGATGTGATAATGCTGGGCATGGTCAGGACTGGGCCTTCAGGCTCGAGCCAGGATCTGTTTAACCAACCTTGTAGCTATTATTCATAACTGACAGCACTAATGTTCTCACAGTCTACATCGAATCAATACACACATTCAGTCAGTGTCATATGAATGACTTTAAACATACTCTGGAGGCTGATAGATGGCTGTTTCACAGACACCAATCAATAACTTGATTTGATGTCTTTTAAAGTATCTAAAGGGTTACTTTAAGAGTGTATTAATACAATTACAATAGAACAGAATTTTGCACCGTTAGGTTTAATAGTATTGGCACCAAAGTAGTACTTGTTTTGAGGGCCATCTAGGTATTAAGAAGCCTGGGTCACTTCATAATGAAATGTGGTTGTTATTATTAGACGGTAGATCTGTATTGTCATCTGGACATCCTTTTGATCTCTTATTAAATGTTGTCTGTTTCAGGCTTTGGGCTCATCAAGCTGGACTTGAAAACAAAGTCTGAGAATGGACTGGTAAGTCGTTGCCAGTCATTATCAGTTTATCTGAGCTGCCATGCCAGACTGCAGCTGTCCGATCATAGCTGAAGAGGCTCCGGGCTGATAATTAGGTGCCTGGTTATCTGATCGCCTGAACGCTGCCAGGACACCTTGGCCTCTGCAACCTGACTGCTAACTTTTTTTTTGAATGGAGTTTGAGAAGATGCTGTATCAAAACAGTCACATATGTTGTATATCTTAGTTTATATCAGCCTTAAGTCAAATACTGTCTTCTGCAGGAGTTCACCAGCACAGGCTCTGCCAACACCGAGACCAGCAAGGTCGCAGGGTCCCTGGAGACCAAGTACAAATGGTCAGAGCATGGACTGACCTTCACAGAGAAGTGGAACACCGACAACACCCTGGGGACCGAGATCACCCTTGAAGACCAGGTTGGTGATGGGGTGTGGTGATTTCAGTTGCTAGGTGTGGTAACATGCAGCCGTATCTCTGTATTCACTGATGCCTGTGGGTGTGGGTGGGTGCCGTTTGCCTTGTTGTGAATTGGACTGTAGTTTCATCTGATGAGCGAGTAATGCTAAAGTTAATCAGTTTAAACTGAACCTTCATTTTTGTGTGCTAAATCTTTACCTTTTCCACAGTTGGCCAAGGGGCTGAAGCTGACATTCGATTCCTCCTTCTCGCCGAACACTGGGTAGGAACAGCTGAATATGTTTTTTAAAGGTTAATAAAATGACCTTACAGCAGGTTGAGTCAGCAGTTTGTCTGAAATCTTTCTGTTGGTAATTGGCCAATGGTAATTTACATTTCCTGGGTCAGTTTTTGATGTGTACTCCTTGATGTCTGCTGGTTGCACATGAGGGAAAGACAGCAGAGCCTGATGTAGGAAGAAAGAAAGAAAGAAAGAAAGAAAGTAGCTTGTAAGCTACTTGGCCAATAAAAAAAAAAACATTGTTAGCTAACATACGATAAGGTTGCATGGTCTGTTTAAATCAGTGCATCAGTGAACCTTGCACAACTGCCAACTAGCTAACGTTAGCTGGCTAGCTCTTAAATGTGGGTAAATAAATAAAGGGCACATTGCAAGGAACACTGGTAAAAGACATTTTTGTCACACTGTATCTAAAAATGGCTTTAAGTCAGTGTGACTAAATAGTTGCACTGTTTAATTGATAAACTACACTTCTTTTTTAATTTCGCTGCCTCAGCTGTGTGATGTTTCTTGTTCTGGGAAAAGTGGACTTCTGACAATAACAGCCTCTTCTCTCTCCTCAATATCTTGCCAGCAAGAAGAGCGGCAAGATCAAGACGGGCTACAAGTGCGACCACATCAACCTTGGCTGTGACGTCAACTACGACATCAATGGCACAGCCATCCACGGTGCAGCAGTGGTGGGCTACGAAGGCTGGCTGGCCGGCTACCAGATGACTTTCGAGGCTGGCAGGAACAGGATCACCCAGAGCAACTTTGCGGTTGGGTTCAAGACTGATGAGTTCCAGCTCCATACAAATGTGTAAGACTACATGAAGCAGCAATTTGTCATGACTAGTGTGCATTCTTCCATTGTACCATACACGACACATTTCTAATGTAACCAGCGTGGCTTCTCCAACTCATTTAAATTTAAGGTGGCAAGGAGAGTAAATATATATACCTTCATGATACTGATGCTACCTTTATGCTTGAATCTAAAGCTGAGCTGGTGAGAGAAAAAGTTGTAGTAAAAGCTGCACTGAAGTGTTTCTGAATAAGCACTCAGACACAGCCTCAGTCTGTCTTGCATGCATTAAATTAAACAGAAGTCCCAGGCTAAAAGTTCTGAGTCCAGATGACTGACCTTGACCAGACAGAAGTCCTCAAACTGTTTTCTTGTCCCTGTCTGGCTGACTAACTCGTCGCCCATTTGGCTACCTGCCGGGCACCCAGCTGCCTGGCAGTTATTTTTACAGCCAGGTGATGGGATTTACTATATTACAAGTGAGGTGTAGTGAATGGTTGGCAGGCAGAACGGGCCTCAGTGAAAAGGCAGTGTGAGAGAGTGAGACAGAGGGAGGGACAGGCCACAGTGTGAGTCTTGTTTCCCACTGTGCCCCTGGCCAAGCCTGTCTGTTTCAGTCTACAGCTGAAGTGCTTATGTGAGGTCAGACAAAGTGTAATTTAAGCTTTACATCAGCGACAGTGCATCCATCTGAGGAGCTCTTTAACAGGCACGCAAAATAGCAAATAAGCTATCCTTTGTTTACAAAACACAAAACCTTAATTTATCCATTTGAGGGGGAAAATATCACCTTTAGGGTGCAACATGAAGTTACAGTCACAGTCAGTCACAGTTACAGTACATATATACCAATGTGCTCTTAACCCTCAGGAACGATGGCACTGAGTTTGGTGGTTCCATCTACCAGAAGGTGAATGACCAGCTGGAGACAGCCGTCAACCTGGCCTGGACTGCCGGAAACAGCAACACCCGCTTTGGCATCGCTGCCAAGTATCAGATTGATCCTGATGCATCCTTCTCTGTGAGTAGTGTGTAACCTGTAGTAGTAGTCGTAGTATTCGTAGTAGTAGTAGCAGCAGTAGTAGTAGTTGTTGTTGTTGTTGTAGTGTGTAGTAACATTTTTTTACATAATTACAGTGTTACTTTATTGGTTCCTATTGGGACTGTGTCAACCTGTCCCCCCTTCACAAGGAATTCATGGTTCAGGGTGAGGTTCCAAAACTTGCCTCTAAAACCGACAGTTAGAGTCTTGCAGTGCAGAGGCCCAGAGGCCAGTGAAAGCAGCTGCTTGAACCCAGGCAGAAAGCATATTTCCTTTTTGTTTTTTGTTTTCGAACTGAGGAGACATTGTTGGTGTCTGTAATGGGAACCAAGATGCACTGTGACTCGTCATGATGTCGCTCCATTCAGATCTAGGTCACAGTCTTTGCTGCGTGTCCTGCCAGACTGACCAGCTTGAAAGAATGGTTGCAAGTCCATGTGAATACATTACGTTCAGTTGGGCATGAGAGAAGCCTCATCCCAGCCAAAGTGGCCAATAGGAGGAGTCTGTTTGCTACAGAAGGGCCCAGGCTAATTTGGTCCTGTCTATCACATTAGTCCTTAAATCCCACGTGGAGCAGAGCCAATTAGTGTGAATGTTTGTTTGTTAGTGCAATCATATGTATTTTATACAACTCTTAGTAACATGTTAGTAAAGCAGCCAACATGTCATTCTGAAATGAAAATGTTTCAGTGGTGACGCTTTTGAATCACAGTATCAGTTTCAGAATTCAGTATGAATCACAGTTTAGATTTTGTTAACATTTTGCTTGGAACAGGCCATAAATTACCCAGCATCAGCATGAAAAATTGAACCTGTTGCTAATATGTGTTATTCTCTGTATGATTTTCATCTGTGGTTCCCATGCAGGCCAAGGTGAACAACTCCAGCCTTGTGGGCCTGGGCTACACTCAGACACTGAAGCCAGGTGAGTGCAGTCTGTGTATATAAGTGTCCAGTGCTTAAATGGGCCAAAACACCAACCTATTAGAATTAAGTCAGGGCATTAAGGCTTAAACTCATATTATTCTATGCTGATGCCCAGCTGAAATTAGAACAGTTATTAGAAGAGCTGCGAAGGGTCATTTATAACTAACAACTTCAATTTCTCAAGGGTAAACAACAATAGCAACATTACAGAAAGATGGGGGTTTGAAGTTGAAGGCTGGGGAAAACTGATGTTGAGTGTTAGAGGTGGGATCTTCAGTAAACAAAGAATACAGTCGTATAATAAGCAACATGTGTAGATGAAATACTGTTTCAGACTGTTTGGTGGATTAAGTAGTAAAAAATGTATATACACGTTTTTATACTATGCATGGCTCATCGTGAGGCGTCTGTTTCTGCAGGCATCAAGCTGACGCTCTCTGCTCTCCTCGACGGCAAGAACATCAACGCTGGTGGCCACAAGCTTGGTCTGGGCCTCGAGTTCCAGGCGTAGGATGATGAGGCATCTCCCAGCACACACACATTCCCGACCAAAAAAAAAAAAAAAGAAAAAGAAAAGGAAAAAAAAATCCAAATCCTTTATTGATTAGCTAGCCCCTCACAAAACCCGTTTCCCTTAGACGTGCTACAGCTGGAATCAAGGCAGCATCAAGGTCAAATCGTCCTCGTGACGATCTACCACTTTTAAAGGACCACTTTAAGGGAACACATATTTTGACAACAATGAGCTAAGTTCAGAACAAAACTACAACCATTCAACGGAAAGTTTTATCTTGAATTGTGTAGCTTGCAAGGGAAAAGGTAGCCTTGAGTACATTCAGGTTGGCCTCACTCTTTGTCATTTCACTACATTCATTCACAATGCTTTAATTTGTGTGTCTCTCTCTGCTTTCCAATGCAGATAAAAGGGAAAATCAAAACTAGATCAGCCCAAAATGAATTAAGGGCTCGACACAGTCAGCGCACAGTTTACCGGTTCCACCACCAGATGGTGCTGTTGCATAGCGCCATCAAGCACTCCTTGCTCAAAAGTTGTAGTGGTGAAGTTACGAAATACAATAGTTTTATTTTCACACTTCTGCACCGGAGAGCTCCAGTGTCTGTCTTGATATATTATACAATGGGAAGGGTTAGTTGTCCCTGATGTAAGCAGCTGTCAGTAGCTCTAAGAGACACTACACCCCGATGTGTACATTCTGTGTTTTCGTCTCACATGTTTATTGTGTCTGTGCATTTGGTGTGAAACATGTCTTTTGTTACATATAGCAAAAAGAATCTTATTTTATTGATTGACAGTCTTGCATAGTTAAATCCACCTGTGAAGTCTTACGAAGGCAATGACGTCGATTCTTTCTGGTGGAGCAAATGAAAGGAAAACCTATGATGCGCACAGATGAACTTCTCTGGATAACAGTTACAGTACTTCTCTGAAGGAGGATGAAAAGAATAAATACAGTGGACAGGAAATGGTAGTCTTCCACAACTGGTTATGGGAATCATGCTTAGTGTACTTGACAGTATTGTTATTCCCTGAATTAAATAAAGAACATCATGAACCAGTTTGTGATTGTATTTGTTTCTTTTTTTTGACACACAGTGACCTGTATCCATAATGGTAACTTAAACCCACGTTCATTTAAGTTCCTTGAAAACACTTGAATAAATGTTCATTTAAGACAGCTGACAATGAGTTAAGTGTTTATTGGCTGGAATGAATATTTAATTATATATTTTTGACTATGTCAGGAATGAAAACTGAGGCTGTACTTGGCGATTAAAACAATACCTTGTCAAGAACCCTGAATATATACAGAAGGTCAACTCTTGTATGGATAGTCCTCAACCATGTTCTGGTTGAACTCCTGCAGATCTCTTTAAAACGTACCTTGTATTGTTTTATCATCTTAATATTTCATGACCTATCCTAATTTTATGATCATAAGCACAGCTGATGTTGTGTTGCTCAACTGATGGCGTGTTTCAGAGGCATGAAAATTTGGACTTGGGGTGTCTCGAGACCCAAGCTTTTGAACATTTAGTAGATTTTCATTCACTCCGTAGCTGCGATTGTTGTTGCCAATATGTATATATTTCATGAAGCATCACCTCTCCCAAATCCATAATAAATTAGTCTAACTTAAGTTTCAGAGTTTCATTGAGGTCTAATTGACCCCGACTAAAGTGGGTTTACTCTGTCAGGGAGTGAGTTTTTGGCAAACAAGAGGAAAATGAATTTGTTATCATCATTATATATTATTACGTGTAGCAGTGGAGTTTGTGGACCATAAACAATAAGTACAGCCAGTGTTATTACTACTAATGGAAAATTCAGTTCCACTTAATTTTTTTAGCGCGTTTACAGCATTTGATAAACAAGTATATCAGGTGACACAGAACTAGGAGCATCTCAGACTCAGACCACATGCGTCCGTTTTTCCTAAATGTGACTCACTCACACACACATTCAGTCACTCTCACACACCCACTCAGACGCTGCGTGTTGCTAATGCTAAACCACTCCTCTTCAGTTACTCACGCATCAACATGGCGACGTGCTGGAAGATGGGGCGAAGCAGGAGAAACATTTGTGCTCTTTCTCTGGTTATTTTCCTCCAGCTGTTAGCCAGCGGCTGCCTGTCAGCTCCGGCAAACATCGCTACGCAAGGTATGTCATATTTCTGAGAAGTATCTAAGACTATGGCTGTTTTTTAACCATTCAACCGGACCGCTAGTTAGCTAGCTAGCGTCCGGTAGCTAACGTTACTACCGCAAACTGGCTAGTACGTCATGTTAGCAACCTCGGTGTCAGGTGAGAGGGACGATGAAAGGCTGCCTTTATATGCCGAGAAAGTCATAAAGCAGTCTTTCTATAACTCGAGTCGTGTTAAAGTATTACAGTACACTTCAACAAAGTGATTTACCAAGTATAAGGAGTTATGTGAGGCTTTGAATGCGGACGTCCTGTTTTGAAACGGAACGTTATCCGTCGCGAGGCTGTAAGTTGAAACAAAGTTGAAACGTTTCAACGTTAACGTCAACCCGTTTAAACGTTATTTTTGGACATTTATTTCAATGCTAAAATTGTACAAAGTTCCCTTGTTTTGTTCTCAACAGTGGTGTAAGTCCCTGCAGTTTATAGACACAAGGTTCATAACAAGCGTCTCAAAATAAGGAAACAGGAAGTCGCATGTTTCTAATCCAACGTCAACCTTTCAACCATCGTAAGCTTATAGTGGATATAACGTTTAGTTCGACCAGTTAACTTAAATGTGTGTTATATGATAACCCCAGTTAAACTGGCATTGTAGTTAAGTGGCCCTCTGTGTGATGCCCCGCGGGGACTCCTGAGCAGCGATGATTTATGGTGGTCAGATAAAGTGACTCGGTCCAGATGTCCATGTCATATATTTGAGCTGTTAATTTACCCCCTGTCAGTCCAGTAGCCCCACAGCTCATTAAAGACAAACCTTTTGAAGTTTCCCATCAAGGAACAGGGAACACAGCAAAGGCTGTAAAATTGCTCTCAATGGCAGGGTCTGTTATGCATAAATGGACTTTGACTGCAAACTGTTTAGAGAAGGTCAGGTCAGTGGTGTTGATTTCATGCTACTGGGTGGTTGGGCAGCTGTCAGGTTGTACCATTGTGTTTGCTGGGAAAACTCAAGTGTCTGGCCTATTTTGTCTTCATGATATAACAGCGACACGCCATCATCATCATCACCATTTTCACTCAGGCAGCTTATCTGTACATGCATCATTGTGCTAAAACTATATACAGACACAGACTGTTAGTTGGAACAAGAATGTTAATGAGTGGGCTATTTTCTCTAGAAAGTATTTCCAGGAAACATGTATGCAGAAAGATCAAATGCATTCGTCCTGTGTATGTGATGGGGAGGCCATGCCTATCAAGATTTGTCACGCAAGTCTTGTGATCTATTAGTCGTAGAGCTTTTCTCTACAAAATACCTTTGTAGCCTACAAGAAGATCACAATCTACTACAACATGTACTGACATAATAATAATAATAATAATAATACACATTTTTAAGTTACTCAAACTCTCATTTTTGGTATTGATTCATGGAATTCTGTCTTGACATATCATTTATGTGCTGTCCTTATACTACTACTATATATAAACCTTTTGTATTAATCCTTGTGTGTCACAGAAAATCTTGGGAGGCAGTCAAAAAAAAAGTCTATGCAGAGGGAGGATGACCATAACTTGATCAGCAAGTAACTTGCAAAATATTTACTTATTTTGAAATGCAAACAGCAAAATGACAGCTGTGTAGTTGTCCATTTGTTTGGCAGACTGTGAGGCCAGCCTTAGCCAGAGTTTACCAGCATTAGTCTAGTGTTTGAATTAGTTTTTTTGGATCATACAAATATTGTACGAGTTTAAGAGCCAAAAGAGTGACCATCTAGCAAGAATGGAGGCATGTCCATTGCTTTTTAATGAGATATGTGATTTAAGGCAGCATCATAAACATACTTAAATATAAAGACATTTGTCAAGTGTGACCCAGCTGCTTAAGTCTTAAGCTTGAATATTCTACATGCTGTTTTGTGCAGCATAGCCTATAGCTGTTGCTGCCACAAGGATCTCCTGTTTAGTGATTATTTATGCTGGCCATGGCCATGTGTATGAATAGCCCGTTTGTTCTCTCTGGGATGTCTTACTCTGTGCTTCAAGTCTCCAGTGTTCTCCTCCCGTCCCTTCCTAAGCAACGCCTCCTACTCCCACAGGATGAAATAATGTTGACACTTGTTGGTTAAATAGTGTCATTGATTCCGGAAGGCTGGCAGGATACAGGAAACTGGGTTCAGCTTTCATTTAAAGACAGAGTCAGGAATAGCTGTAGAGATTCTTGAGAATGAAATTACTTCATTTTTTAGTGTGAAACTGAATTATTATGTGTTACGTGGCAACCTTTCTAAACAGGCTCAAAACATTGGAAAACATGGCTAACATGGGCGTATATTCACATCTGTCAGTCAGAAGATCCGTCAGTGTAATTGAGAGTAATGAAATGTGTCCAGTGCAGTGAATTACAACAAATTATATAGTGGGCTGACAACTGTGTAATTGTTGTCTCAAAACACAATATCTCATTGTCAGCAGTGATCAGGGGATTAGAGCAAGCTGTAAGAGAATGCATGTTTTCACACAGTCACAAAAAGAAGCTGCTGTTAAATACAAATATCCACTCTGCAGTCAGAAAAACATGCCAGTATTTGTAAGAGGAATGCTCAGAGGCATATGACTCTGACGAACCGGACAATGTGGAAATGATTCTCAATGGTTCCAGTCATCAATTCCCATCCTTAAGGGTGGTTGTATGACATTATGGATGTCTGTAGCAAGAGAACACATTCCATTCAGAACTGACAGAACATGCATTTTGTGTTATTTCCTAAATTGACTCAGTGTGCTGGAGTTATCAGTGTGTCCCTTTGAATGAAAGTGTAGCTCTCAAAATAATTTGAAATTGAGAAATCAGACTGAATTTGGACTCATTGTATGTTTAGCAGCTTGACTCAGAGAGTGGTCAGTAGAATACCCCTCCTTGATTGAAAATATATATTGTCTTCATTATTCAAACATCTCAAGTTGACATATGTAGTTGTTTAAGGAGTATTTATTCAACCTTTTTGTCACCTAATATATAATGTCTTACATTGTTATTCCCTTTTACTTGACCTTGCCAGTCGACAATCAGGGGGGAAATGCATCTCAAAATTCTACTGTGGCCGCTGTGAGCGAGGATGCAGGTCACACAGAGCCTTCTTCACCTGTACAAAGTCCAGCTTTACCAGATCCCAAGAACTCTGCAGCACCTGCTGGCAATGCCTCCACAGCAACAGACACAAAGGATCATAAAGAAAACCCCACAGCAGTCATTCATCCAAAAGCATCTAAAGGGGGAACATATCCAGTCACCATCATTGATACCTCTGATCTGCTGCAAGTATCTGTCAACAATGGGCCCGCAGACCCAGCTGTGGCAAATGGCAATCCAGCCACAGTGGAAGCAACAGATGGACCTGCTGCTTCTGAAACCATTTCACCCTCTACTACAGTAGCTCCCTCCACCTCTGCCAAAGCCCCTGAACCAGCCAAATCCGTAACGCAAGAGCCAGAAGCAACCAACTCCGACTCCGACTCCAAATCCAACTCCGACTCCAAACCCTCCAATGCACTGAACCCAACTACAGTGCAGGACACTGACCCAGAGCTGCTGCCCACCACTGACAAAGTACCAGCCCTTCACAGTGATCTCGAAAACTACACAGATGAGGGTGATGACGACGAGGATGACGACGAAGACGGTACCTACGGGGAGAGTGATGATGGTGAGAGCATCGACAACGCATATGAAAGCAATGACGACGGCAAAGACCAGGCTGTGAACAGGCTGCAGCAGGCAGATGGGATGGAGCTGACAAATTTAAAGGCCCCAGACAGTTACAGCACAGAGGACGAGGACTCTCACTTCTTCTTTCATCTGGTCATCCTGGCTTTCCTGGTGGCAATCGTTTACATCACCTATCACAACAAGAGGAAGGTGAGTGTTGTTATGACGGCAGCTAGGTGACCGCTCTGGATGTACAAGCCAGAGGTGATGATGCAGTGTTGTTTGCACAGGGCTGATATTATGTCAGCAGTAATTTGTGATAGTTGTGGAGATGCCGTCTTATTTCTGTTAAGCGCAAAGGTAACATTCCTGTACTCATGAACGAATTCATAAAAAGAAAATTAATCACCAACAGTTTTTAGTACAGAGCCTGAGAGTTCACCCTGGACTTGGAGACCTTGCACTGGAATTGCTGCATTCATCTTTCTAAAAGTAGAAAAAACTAGATGTAGGAGTGTAACAATGAGCGTTTTTCTCTGCAGCACGACAAATAAAAGAAGTACTTCACAGACTTTGAACAAAATGCTTGGTGGTTCGTTGTATTCAGCATGAGTGCTGCTGAATATATGATTATATGATCACATGGGGAAGACAGCATACAGATTCTTTTTTCTTTGTTTCTTTCTTTCTAGAGGCACAAGATCTTTCTCTGTTGAATCTGTAGAGGAAGGTTTTATATTATATATTATGCTGGCCACATGTAAATTTGGGTTTTACAGCTGAAGTAAGGAGTCCAATTATGGAGTCTTTCATCTTTTCTGCTAGCCTGTCAACCAAGAAGTAATTTTACTTGATCAGCACTTTTACATCTATGAGATTAATTTGATTTCCATCTGCATTTCGCTTCTTCTTTGCCCTTCTTTTCAGATCTTCCTCCTGGCTCAGAGCCGACGCTGGAAAGACGGCCTATGTTCCCGCAACACCGTGGAGTATCACCGCCTGGACCAAAACGTCAACGAGGCCATGCCGTCCCTCAAGATGACCCGAGACTACATCTTTTGATCGGCGTTTTGAAGAACATTAAGTCCAGACCTGCGCAGAACCAGTTGGCCTTCCTGCCTGGCCAGTGGCGTTGTTGACATGCTGTGCTTTGTCATGGAGCTTGATTGATGCTTTCTCTTGCTTTACAGGCCAAGTGGAGAGCAGGGGCTGTGATGTGTTTGAGGTAGAAATATGTTTGGTCAGGACATTTTTTTGTTGTCTGCACAGAGAGATTTTTACTGTTTATCGTATTTGTTATATAATTTGGATGTTACTCGTCATTTTTTTTCTAAATTAACTTCTTGGGATTTAATATATTGGTTTGTTTAGGGGTCTAATATCTGTCTTTTTTTTGGAGTGTTTCAGCCTTACAGTCTTTTTACGGTCTTAATATGTTTAATACTTGCTTTAAGAATAGGAAGAATTACATGTTAATGTAACTTAGGTCATAATATAATACTTCATTATGGCAGTCGATTATATACCCCAAGATCAATAATAGATTTTTCTCTCAGCAGTTAGCCAAGATATGAATTGGCACAGAAGGCATTTGCTTTTCAAAGCACTTGTTGTGTCATGCGTACTTTTGTATTGTAAAGGTGTGAGTATGCAAAAAAACAAAACAAAAAAACAGCAATCTAGCAGAAGCTGATACATATGTAAATATGCCGTCATACCAGAAATGGTCCACCGCTCATGTTGAAATGGTCTGTCTGTCATGCACCTGACTCTAAGTAAAGTACTGTACACTAGGGGAGAGCTTACCAACGGTTCGGTGATGCTACGCTGAGCCGGCGTAGTTTGTCTGCTTGGTTGAACTCACACTAGCTGTTGAGCTCTCCTCGCAGGACTTTGGACTCTCAACCGTCGGCCTCTGCTCGAGGTGGTGGAAATAAGTTTGTTTTATTGCCCCAATTTGTTGTTGCAGTCTTCTTGCACTTCCTGTATATTACCATGGTTTGTTGTACATCGGATCTTTTGTAACAAAACCACTTCCACAATACTGAAGTCGCGCCCCTTTTTGGAACTAACTCCTCCACCGCGGAGCCGGTAGCGATGTTACTTTCACTTTAAGCCATACTTGTGGTGTAACGGTATGATGTCACTATGTCAAAAAGTCAGAACATTTCCATTATCACGATATGAAAATATTGTGAGCACTATCATACGGCACCCCCTACTGTACAGTATACAGTGAAACACTGGGAAAATTGATTTCAGTATATAAAGCTGCAATATTCCCCAGTGTGCAATGTGAAGTTAATCAGACCATTTTTTTTAATCGATGGAAGATATCACATTTCACAGAAATTTGAAAATGTAGTTTTCAGCTCTTTCACCTTCACCTGTGTTTCCTGTGGCACCTGCAGAAATTGCATAAAAGCCTTTTCATTTGACATTATGTGAGGGATGTAAGATTCCCTTCACAGGCTGGGAAACCCAGCTGCACATTAAGCACCGCGTCAGAGAGGGTGACGACCCTTCAGCTGACGAGTCTGTTCATGTGCTCAAGCCATTTAAATGAAGACAGATACTGTATATTGATCAGGTTAGAATGTACTAATATAATGTATGGAAGAAGCTTTTATTGCCAGACCTTTTTCTTGTTCATCAGTTTATATTTGTCTAATATGATACCTCTTCGACTGCCCAGATTTTGCTATGCAGAAATCCTGGGGCTGGCCCTCTTTGCTTTATGACTTCGGTGAAGTCTCTGTCAGTCATCTCTAGTCTTCATTGTAATGGCTGTGTTCCCTCATGCTCACACAGAGCTTTTCAGTTTTAGTTACTTCCCGTGAGAGTACAGTTTGGTGGACTAGTATCTTTGTTCATCAGAGGTTTTGCACGGTCGGTGTGGCCCGATGTTCACATGAACACCAAAAAGAAAAAGAAAAAACAAAACGAGAGCAGACCGCGTAGTTTTTGTCTCCACCCTTCATCACAGCCACATGTGTTTTGCCTTCGACTGAAATGCCATAACTGCCACATGAATCAACGTATTTGTTATCTCTTGTCGCCTTCAGCCAGTTTTCAGCTGTCATGTCTGTATGCAAGATACACAGCGGGTAGATAGATAATGCGATTTGCACTGTGCTGATCAGTCCTACTAGAATATGAGGGGAGGTGTCCCGCGTTAAGATGATGAAGCAACACTGCTCTTGCAATCAACTGTAGAAAATGTACAATCTTTTTTTTTGTCAATAAAGCACAAATTGTGTACAGAGTCCCTCCTGTGTCTTTTTTTGTGATGATGCTCTTATTCTGTCGGATTAAGAAAGTATTTACATCACAGAGTCTTGTGTTGTCCAGCTCTTTTTGCACTGGACGTCCAGCATGCCTTCACTCACTTTGATCTCCTTGGATTGTAATAGGCTCAGAGGTTGTATCTTTTCGTTGCGACGACCGCATGCTGAGCTGAAAATTTGTGGTTTGAATTGGTGATATATTTGCAAGGCTAGAAGTTGAAAGGGCATTTAGAGTTTCTCCATTTAGCAAAAGCTGAAGTCTACGTTCTCTGCAAAATACCATATTTTCTACATTAGATGCACTTTTTAAACTTAACTAACTGATTAAAATGAGGGACTGCTGAACGCTGTCTGAGATGAACTGACACACAAAGGCAGACTCCAATGTCACCACAGCCAAAACTTAAAATAAGTAACTTCACCACAAGGAGGCAGTATGTCCACACAAATAAGTGATCAGATAAACCCAGGCCTTTGAGTTGTCACATTTTCTACTGTGGACTTTAACAAATTGAATGATGGTGGACTGTTACCACATACAGCGTAAGATACAAGGCAGCAAGCATGTACGAGTGTAACTGACTCCACATCAAAATGCTGCCTGAGCAAATAAAAATGTAATTTTGAAACTGTTTTTCCACGGCTTTTCCTCTCAGCATGACACAAATAACGTATCAGCATAATAAAAGGGAATCCGAGCTGAAAAACTTCCAACGCTTCTATACTTTTTCTAATGATGCGCGGTGGGAACCATATGTGCCAGGATTACCGAGAATCTCTCAGAAACACCAAAGGGAGGAAAACTGAGCCTCTCGTACTCAGAATCTTTAATGTCACACAACAACGCTGAGATGGATTTTCAGGACAGCACGAAGTCTGAGAAGTTTATCGCGGCATGTCTGTGTTTTAAAGCTGTTAAACAGCACAGAGTGACAGGACGGAAGGAAGCAGAGAGAAGTTGGACATGCGTATCTTCCAACATCTTGTTTGATTAATGGCTGCCGCAGTCTGTCCCTGCAGCAGAATTAGTCCTGATGCACTACGGACCTACAGTGAAACATATCACCTGATCAGAAACCAACAAATCCCTCTTAAATCATTCACACGACAGAAAAGCTCTTAATCCAAGCTACAGTATGTTGGATAAGTTACTCACTTTAAAAGCATTAACTATTTCATATTCAAGATCACACTCAAAGGAGGTGATCTTGATTACGTGAGCAAAGATATTCGACTGAGCATGATTTTGTTAGAAATATAGTTTTAGGGTGGAATCCCTCTGCTGGTGTTAACATGGTATGATGATTTAAACTGAGGCTGGATTGGTTTTAAGCATACAGTTAGTATGTATTAACCTGTTTAAAATGGCTCCTCTGTGTCTGTATGGAAAGGTGTGTGAAAGGTCACAGGTTTGACCCCTTTGTGTCAAAACATCTGTTTTCCAGCTGCTCTTACCTGCTCATTCATCACAAGCGGCGCTGCGTAAAAGCATCTGCCAGCTCCCTTAAAATGTAAAACCCGCGGATGAAAAAAAGCAGGGAGTGATGGCTGCTGGGTGCGTGTCATCAGCAGATAAGATAACCAGGCTTTGTGGATATTTGTACAAAGTTATGCCAGGCGAATCTATCTGAGAGACAGCAGCAAATGAAATCTACCAGCCGGAAAAACTCACAGCTACTTTTGATCGCTGAAGGGTGAAGATCGTGACAGTGGTTATCCAGTAGCTTTTGAAAAGGGTTTTCTGACATTCATAAGAAATTTCTCATGAGACAAACATGCTTCAGTTGAGGTTCCTAAAAAAATCTGAAGGGTGAAACTCATTTTAGAGCCCGATCAGGCTGATTTTTTATGACCTTCGCTTATAAAATAGCAATATTTTTATGCACAGTCGGAATCGTAAATTAATATTCTTTGATGGTCTTCATGTATGAACTTGCTCCCTGAGTGGAAGTAATATATTGTGACAGGAATGCAGGTAGCTACAAGATGCGTTCAAGTACTCCAAACAAATCCGAGTGCCATGGCTTAAACAGCTGCAGCTTTACTGTCTGAAAGTTCTTCCTTCCTGCTCTGAGACAGATCACTCACTTCTTCCCATGGTAACCAGGAAACAACTGGCAAAGCAATAACAGCAACCTAAAGCACTTGGCTTTATGGGAATTATTCACACAGCTGGAAAACATCTTCGACCAATCGGGTTGCTTGTGTGAAACTATCCATCAAGGACAATTCTGACCAATATCGACTGATCTGGCTTCTCTGTAATAATTTCTGTATTTTCAGCATCTGATGGATTAGGACGGTCCGCCTTTTTATAACCTCATTCCATCAGGCATCCGGCTTTCACAGAGACGCCAATATATTGAGCGTCAGGAGACCTGGAGGTAGAGCAGATAAAACAGTTGGGTTAAGGCCAGAGCTTATCAAAGCACATGCTGTAGTGATCAGATCATGTGATCTGGCCTATTAGCTGCCTCCTCACAGCGAGAGGTCAGTGGGAAGACTCGCGCTGTGGTGTGTTTCTGCAGCACTGGACTGCATCGCCAACCCTCTGCCCACCGGATACTGTTTGTACAATAAGCGTCTGGTGTGTTTTATGCTCAGGGATGGAAAAATCAGTAGTAGGAGGCAGCACAATTAAGTCAATTCAGCAACTGGACATCCATAAAAAAGTTTATTGTATCTGGTCTAGCGCATGATATTGTGCTCTCACTGCAACACCTGGTGTTGATTGAAGGAACTTTGAAGGTACAACAGGAAGAAATATAATGATGTCATTTATAGGGACTGTGGGATTATTATTTTTCAGGAGGGAAAGTAAATGAGTGTCTGTCTTCGCTCATCAAATCACATCAAGATGCCCTTGACCCCCACATGATCCCATTTAGCCAGTCAGCAGCCACCAGTAATACACCGCGGTTCAGCCTGCAGCTACCAGGTGTGAACGTGTGTCAAGAGGTTGTAAAAAAAATCCTCACAATCTTCTCAACCCTGGACTGATTGAGGCAAAAGCTTCTAATTAAACAAGAAGATGCGAATAAAAACAGGATAAAAATCTGACGTCATATCGTGAATAGCCAAAAAGACTATTTTTTTCTGTGCAGTAATAAAATATCTTTCTCATTAAACAATTTAAAGCAGTTTCGGCATCAACATTGTGTCACATATACTTTATATATATTTAAAATACTGAGTGCAATATTCTGTGCAGTGCATGGTGTTATGAGGTTCATGAAGCAATCATGAAGGATCAAAACACCAACAACACCTGTAGTCACGAAAGACTGACATGTTGTTAACGTGTCTCATGATGACATTTCTAAGTGTTGCTGGAGTTGTGCAATATCCTGTGTTATAGCACCCAGTGCCAAGTGTTACCTGAGTAATAGTCAGGTGACTGTTGGAGTGACGATGGGGTGAGTTGGCTTTGTTGAGAAGAGCTTCCAGGTCAACAGGAGGATCAGAAGATGTGCACTCACATCTGAAGGTGTGACACACGTCAACACTCATGGTCGAAGCACATTTGCTGCTAATCATGAAAATAACCACAGATGAACTGTAGGAACAAGGTGTTGGGAGGCTTTCCGCTGCACCTTCCTCTTTGGGATGCCACAAATTGGACAAAACAATGGAAGCTCTTGGAGTCTCTGTTTTCCTGGATGGACTGGGATTCATTCAAGCTTTCACACGTTTGATTGCATTTCAAGCAAGGGAAGGGAAAATGCGAGCAGAAAAAGTGGCAGCTGCTTTCTTCCTTACCTTTGTGAACTTGTGGAGTGTCTGGGTTTCTTTGGCAGCTTCCTTTATATTTAATTCCTATCTGAGTGTTTCATAGCCCAGGGTCTCCCAGGAGCTGCACATAATATATCCACAGTCCAGCCTTTATGTTTTCTCCATTTGGTTTTATCTCTCAGAGTTTTTTTCCTCCGTGTTGACAAAGCTTAACCACCCTTGTTCTTTATCTTCTGCTCGGCTGGCATTAAGAGAGGAGCCTCTTGCTTTTCTGTCTGCAGAAAGAAAGTACAGGGGCCATCGTCTTTATGGTTGGAGAGGGGAGAAGCTCAGCGACATGCTGGAGAAATGACCGGGGCCTCGCAGAAAGATAGAAAAGAGCAAGCACAGGTATCCAATTGGAAAAATGGATTGTGCAGCACATACAGGACAGTATTATGAGAGGAAAGAAAAGGAAAGAAACTTGAAAATATGCGTATGGTGTGTGTGATACTTGTGAGTGCGTCCTTCGTCACCCTCTCTCTTCATGCCTCTGTCCTTCTCAGGTCCGCTAATGCAGCACGGGGAAACGATGCACTTTGGCGGCCCCAAGTGGCAACTGAACAAAACTGTTGCATTTTTTTTGGTAAAGTTTGAAGGTCTTAGAAACTGAGAGCTCCTGGGATCCAGACATGTTTTTCTTAATGGGTGAAACTGATCAATATGAGCTCCTATTAGTGACTATACAACATCAACATTTTCAACATTTTCAGGCTGCGCGAGTTCGAAAATGGGAAATGATTTGCAAGTTGAAAACTTTTGAAGTGAAGTTTCAAGGATGTAAACACAGGCTGACAAAAAGCTTTTTGGATTTGAATAATCATTTTTTGGAGCCTTGTTGTTTGCACGTAGTGCAGCAACATTTTGGTTGACTGTTAAGTTGTTGACAGCATTATTTAACAGTTGAATAAAGACTTTTACAGTCCTGATTTAAAAAAAAAGCTGTAAAAGCATTTTCAAACAAATATTGTTTACAGACGGTTTTACAAAGTGTTTCTGAGCCCACGCAGTAACATCCTTTATACGATCATGTGTTCTCAAAGTGGTGCACCTCGCTCCATCCTCGCTTGTGAACCTGTTTACCTGTGGAATAAGTATTATGACAAATTAACTGATACACAGAAAAAACAAGTGTAGTCTGCTGTTAGTGGGTTCTCCAAGGTGTCAGGATACATAATGCACATGCTGGGTGAGGTCAGTTCATTTTGCCCCCTTGTGGTGGACTTTGGCCTTGATTTTCACACACCAGGCTCCTCGATTGCTAACAAGCTAGCGGCTGAAAAAAGGCAGGCGTGTGCTGGGTAAGCCAACACAATGAACAGTCATTTTAAACATCTCTATCTGCAAAACAGACGTTTGAAGTGCACCTGTCCCCTCAGGCAGAAGACTGAAACCTGCAGCGTAAAGCGTTGATGTTTTAATTTTTTCTCCTTATTAGATGCTTCATTCTGTCGGCTGTTTAAAGTCCTCTTCAAAGTTCTTGTCACAGTCTACCTCACGCTGTTTTTTTTTTTTTTCCCCTTCCTCTTCCTCCTCCTGCACGCTGAACATGTTATCAGTCCTTGTCATTTGTCTTTTTCATCTGGATCTTTTCTCCACTCGAGGGAGTTATTCCATCCATCAAACCAGGATCCAAAAACTCTTGACTTTTAAATGTTCGACTGTGTCAGCCTTCCTCTCAGACGGGCTTGGATCTGAGCATTTCATTTCTGTCTTATTTTGCCTCTCTGTCTCTCTCTCCTCCTCCCGTTTCTCGATCAGTCTGCCTCCTGCCTCTCTGCGAGTCTTTATCCTCCGTTCTCTCTCTCTCTCCTTCACTCATGCGTCACACTTCTCAGCCGTGTCTCAATCTCATATCCCTCTCACCGCTTTGCTGTTGCCACTTTGATCTTCCTCTCCCAGCCTCTGATAAGCAGCCTGTTTGGCGGGTCTAAGTGTATGTGTGTGTGTATTTTTAGGTATGTCTCCTTTGCATTAATTGGCCCTCCTGTATTTGGTTTTGCTTGCACAGTATTTCTCGCAGGCTTTGGAGGAAACGTCCTCATCCTGTTATCCTCTGGCTATAAGAGATTCCTGCCTGGGGCCTTTCAAACATGGACTTTTCTGACAGGAAGAGAAGTCGGAAGCTGAGTCTTTGCTGAGGACGATGAACACATTTTTGAGATTGTTCTGTTGGAGATTTGACATGCTGTTCGTAGATAATTAACACCAATACTTCTATGTCATTTACTTACACCAATGTCTCTCTCCAGCTCAGTCTTAATTAGCATAGATTTTGTAAAGAACCTGGTTAGTTGTCACTTCTTGACTCGTTTATTTGTGTTATTATTGTTCTGGAATGAAAAAAATAAAGCAAAACAACACTGAAAAGTGTTAAAATGATAAGAGAAAGCTGCTTGACTTCACAGGTACGCATTAACTTTAATTTGCCATCTGGTCAATGTCAACTGTTGTACAAACAGACACAGAAGTACACGCAGTCCTGATTTACTGCCAACATCCAAGCTAGCGTCTTTACAAAGCCACTTATACGGAGACAGTTATACGAAAGCCTTCAAAATGGTAAATGATTTGGTGGTGAAGTTGAAAACTATTGAATCAGCGGAGTGAAGTTTCAAGGATGTAAACATACGGTGACAAAAAGCTTTTTGGTTTTGAATAATCATCCAGCCTTGTTGTTTGCAAGTAGTGCAGCAACGTTTTGGTTGACTGTTAGGTTGTTGACAGCGTTATTTAACGGTGAAATAAGGAAAATGTTAATTTACTTTTACTGCTCTGACTCCAACAAAGTTGGGACGCTGTGTAAAACATAAAGACAGAATGAAAGCATTTGCAAACAAACTGTGTTTACAGGCGCTTTTATGAAGTGTTCCTGAGCCCGTGCAGTAACATCCTTTATACAATCATATGATCACAAAGAGGTGAGCCTCGCTCCAGCCTCGCTCGTGAACAGCCGAGCCTTTCATACTCAATCATGACACTATCACCTGTTACCAATTAACCTGTGGAGTGTTCAATCAGTGAAGCTGCTGAGGTAAAACACTGAATACATTGTCTTTGTGCTGTTTTCAGTGGCATGTATGTATCAAAAAGGATTAGCAAGTTATCACATTCTGTTTAATTTCTGTTTTGCACAGCGTCCCAGCTTTTTGGGGATCTTCTTACAGCAGTCTGTGTGGTGGTGTGTAGTGGACAACTAAGGTTTTACAAACCACTGTGAAGTGTTTTGGGGTCTGATAAGCCATTAATCAGTTATTCCAAGTGGACTGCCTGGATTGGGCTTGTTCTGAATCCACACTAACAGATGGTGCATTTACAGAGGTCTGTCTCCATACTCTGCAATTTTGTTTGCATCTTTTGCACACTCACATATGCCCATGTGTACGCGGGGAAACTTTACTGGGAAACAAATCAACGTGCCAGCGCAGGCAAAAGAGGAAGCAGAGTGTTCGCTTGCAAACATGGATGTAAACAATGCAGGTTCCAAAATATTAAAATCAGCTTTGCTCATGTTCTGTGAGGAAGGAAATGCATTTAAGATGTTTGTTAGGACAGCAGCAGAAACTTCACGGTGCAGCAGTCACTGGAGTGACTTTAGACTTTAAATCTTCCTTTTTAAATATTTCCTTTGACAGCTTTTCACAAACACACGGTGCATTAATCCAAATTAGACTGATATCTGACCTGTAGCCCAGATAAGACCTCAGTAAACAGGCTGTGACAGACCTGCGGTGGAAGAATTAAATCAAAACTAAAATGATAGTGAGGGCTATATTCCTTTAGCCCTCCGCACTCTGTGGTTCTGGGTAATTAAATAAACACACAAAGACCTCAAAGGCTTGAACACACACACACACACACACACACACACACACACACACACACACACACACACACACACACAGCAGACTCCTTTTCCGCCCCTGCAAACCTTTCCTGACGGTGGAGCGAGTCGGTGGTCTCATGTTGGATTGAATGTGTGCGTGTTTTGTAACTCACCGCAGGTCTTGAAGAGAGTTCATTACTTTTGAGAGGTAAGATCACCTTGTCACTCAGGTGTGAAATTTTGGCGATGAAATATTCACCCTGCTCTTAATGTATATTCACACCTTCCACCTGATGTGAAAGGGAGGGCAGGTTTGAGGGAATTAATTAGTGAAGGAGACAGTCATCAGAAGTGACAGCCTTCTGAAACAGAGAAAACTCATGTTACACCTGAAGCTACACCAAGCTAACAAATAACTTCCAGAAATCAAGAAAGTTATTGCTCACAGTGACACGCTGCACAAAATCCTGCCATCCAATCGATGTCTTCGGTTATTCAGTGCCGTGAAGTATCTTAATATCTATAAATCATTGCCACATTAATATTAAGTGTAATGATCAGCTACCTCACATCATTTCTGTTCTTTTCCTACTGTCACATGCTTTGATGTTTCAGTTTTTGCTGCTGGTATTCTTGTTTTTCTTGAGGTTTTTATTGATTTCATTGCATGTTTGTCTTACACGTGAGGCACTTTGTACATTTGCTGAGAACAGTTCTGTATATGTAAAGCTTATTATGATAATAAATGAGGTTGAGGCATGGAGAAAAACAAAGGGAGTCCCAATCAGCCGTTCTGGTGGGTGTCAGACTGAAGTGTGCGCACACACACACGCACACACACACACACACACACACACACACACACACACACACACACACACACACACACACTGCTGCAGTGTCTGTTCTTTGTACTGCATGCTGAACCCTCTCCTCGCCCTTTTGCTTCACTTTGATGAGGGCACCGTCGCTGCACAATGGAACAGACGGCACGGAGGATGAAGCTTTTCTGCGGCAGGAAAAGAGAGAGAACGAAAGTGAAGTGAGGCCGAGAGAAGGAAAAGAGAGAGCTATTGATATTCACTGTGAAAACTTGAAGTAATTAATTTTTCACCTTTAAAATTGGAAACAAAACTCAGCGCTCGATAGCCGCTGCTAGGCCGTTTGTAGAAACCCAAAATTGTATGATGGATTATGTCCGAGCTCCATAGTTTTCTTTTGATCCAGCGGCGGTAAAATAAGCATAAAAACTGAGGGTGGTTTCAGAACGAAGGTCTCCAACAGCCTCCACAAAACCACACATACATTCAAACAACTTGATTTACGCTTAAAATAAAATACTGTTTAAGTTACTTTAAATCTTGTTGTTACCGAACAAGTCTGGCATAAGTGAAAAAGTTCAATTACCTTGTTAAAGTCCAACTATTTGTACTCCATTGGAAAAGTCCAGAAACTACGAATATGCAAACATAGTTTATTTCAAAAGTTTAACTCCTGGACACGATGTCTTCACTTCACTGAAAGTCCTTCTCAGTGTCATTTGCACTGGAGGTTTTAAGATTCCACGTCGCACTTGTCTAAGCTGCATACTGCTCTGTGATTGGCTCCCACACTAGCTGCGATGTCACAAAATCCTGCTCGCATGTTCCGGTGTTGAACTGAGCTTTAAGGTGAGCACGGCGAAGGTGAAAACAGCTTTCCAGTGTCAACTGCTGACAGCTGCGCTAACAGTGATACCACTTGGAAACTCTAGGGGGAGTTAAAAACTCTGTCTGTTTCATCATCGTCTCTCTTCTACAAGGAATTACCTGAATGTCAGTGCTGTGTGCATGCATGCGTTCATACCAACTTGCACACACTCCTGTTCGAATTTGCCTTTTTCACTCCTGAAGAGCCCTCAATTGAAATGCAGCAAGCGATTTGGCAAGAGAGCGACAGGCCTATTAGATATAGCTCTCTGTCAGCTGGGGTTAGCCAGCGATGCTTTATCGCTCTGCTAAAACCCAAACACTAAAACAACTGCCAGGCCCCGCTCTGGTCAAGGAAACCATTTCATCACCTGACGGCAGCCATATAGCAGGAGGAATTATGAGAGAGGCGTTGTGGCTGCCAGTAGCGGGGGAGAAAAGTAGGGGAGGCAGGGATAAGTAGGGGCGGAGGAGGTGGTGTAATTTTCATAATGGAGGCGACGGCAGTGCAGGAGCACAAAGAGGGTCGAGTCTCTCTGCTGCAGTAAGAGAGAAAATGAAGAGTTTGAATTCTAAAACGAGCTTTTCATTATTTCACAGACGCAATAGCCGCCTTCGCTAAATTAGGGTTTTGGAGCTAAAGTGAAAGTTATTACGCTTAATTATCTTTAGTTTCAAAATAGTAACATAAGAGATGATTGTGCTTCTAAAATATTAAACAGTCATTTGTTACTAGTTTTAAGGGACCAAAGCTCTTTCTTCTCTCTTTTCTTTTCAAAACTGTTAGAACCATGACTCCATCTGACTTCACTTCAGCAGACCCTGCTGGTATTAAACCATAAGAAAGACTATTCTTAAAAGCGTAATTTTAACAGATAACAAAACAAGACCTCAGTACAATTATTTGAAGCCTGATTTCGGAATTTGAACATGCCTGAAAATTCAATGATCCTGCTCCTTAAAACTGCATGAATTGATTATTTTGGGTCCTTGGGGCAGAGCAATTAGCTTTTCACCTTAGAAAGAAAGCAGTTGTGGTGAACATGTTAGCAAATAATTACCTATTTCTACAACCAGCAGACATGGAGGATTCTTATGGAGTGGTATTTCACGCCAAATGTAAGCCCACATTCACTCTCCTTTCGGCTCTGTTTTGGTCTCTACAAACTCTTGAGAGTGAATATTTGGCTCTTCAGCTACAATGTTGAGCTAGTTGCTAATTTTTTGTGTCACTTGTTGCTGGGCGGGTGGAGTACAGTCAGTATATCAAAGCATCAACATGAAAACATCTGTCTAATGCATCTGGAAAAGAGGATGATGATGAAAGTTTGTGGACCAGAAATTCAAAATGAGCAAAAGAAGCTATAATCCTGCGGTACTGAGTGAACTCACTGTGATTTGTTCGTATTAAAGTGTCGATTAGAGCAGATTCAAACTCTCATATTGTGAATTTTATCCCAGCAGATGATTTTTAAGTGCCCTGCTTTTCGTAGCCACGTCTCAGTTGAAAACGAGTCACTTAATCTCCACTGAACCACCTCATTTAGAAGATGTTAGATAAAAAAAAAATCTAAAGATAATAAACAACAATATTGACATAACCATAATGGGGGAAAGCCATTGGAAATGCTCTGGTGACTCTCAGTGACCTGATGTTTGCAGAGACCAGTTAAAAGCCTCCCGTACATAGGCACAATTTATCAGGCTCCCTTGATTCATCCCCAAAGGGAAACATTTAGCAAGAGTCTGTGATGTGTGAAGAGGTGAAGAGGAAACGGAGATAGATAAATCTATAATCACCCAAAGCAGTGGTTAGCCAACTCTATCGGAAAAACGATAGTGTGGCCAATTGGTTCTCTTTGCCGTAATGAACCTCTGTCTCCTGCTTTGTTTTTATTTCTGGCCTTTGCTTCACCGAGGTAAGAAACACAGCTGAAAGACAAGCTCCCCCAGATGACCCCGACTCGGTGTTTTCAACCTTTATTCGTCCAGCGGAGCGTCCAGTTTCTCTGCTGTCCGGAGCCGTTTTCTTCTGAACAAGTTAAGTCTCCAATCATTTGAGACAAGTCCAGTCAAGTCAGTGCTATCAGACGTTATTTGTTGGATTTTGCCACTAAGTGTTTGCTTTCAAGTCTCAAGTCGAGTCCAACTCTCAGGTCTACAGCTCGGCTCATGCGGCGAGGGCTGATGAAGTGAGCTTCACGTTCACATCCTGTACTCACACTTCTTGGTTTGTGTGATATTTAAAGCCCCTGTGGACCAAACACCCACACAGATGTTTTCAATCAGTGTGGCTGATTAGATCTCCCCTCACATCTGTGTGGGCTCGCACGGACTGTGACTCATTGGCATCTCCCTCTCTGTCCTCTTACTTTTGTTGCGTCGTTCTTATGAGGCGTGTTTGCCTTTTTTAGTTTCGGCTTTATTCTCTCAACATGGCCACGTCAACCATTTTAGTTTAGCATGCTAACATACTAATAAGCACAACACTACATCGACCTTTCTGCTGAAGTGGAACTCATATCTTGCATTACAAATATCAGCATTATTTTTACTAGATTTTTTTTGCCTTTACTCCTAAATGTATAATTTTATTTACCATTTACGTTACCCTTGGGACATACACAGGCCATCCCTCCAACCCTCCATATGTACATATGCACACCCACGACCACACCCACGACCACACACGGTTTGGTCATAAACCAAAAGTATTTGACAAATTTTAAAGCTGAATTGACTTGAAGTCATGAGGATTCCTGTTCTGTGGACTGATGATAATCTATCCAGTAATTGTTGAGATAATCTGTAGCCAATTGTTGGATTGACTGACCAACGCTGCCTTCCCCCGAGCCACACTTCTAATGTGGCTGAAAACCAAACCAGTCTCCACCGTGCACTCTCTTGGATGAAGGACAGGTTTTAAATTCCCACTCAGACATCTTCTGTTACGCCTCATGCTACATGTTATGTAGTAAAAGTATTTGCTAAAAAGCGAAGGTGGGCACAATCAGCAGATGTCACAACAGTAAGTAAGACACTATGTTAAAAGACAAATATCGCAGTGTTTCCTTTGTGCTGTGAAACATAATGTTGTTGATTGTCCTCATGTAATTCCCAGCATGGATTGTCACCAGCTTCAGCCTGAGCAGAGGTTTAATCAGCCTGACCAGGCTCTTTGAGTAGTCCCTGTCTGCAGTGGGCATTTTGGACTTGTCAAACACAGGTGTAACTAATCACACTAATGGCTGCCTTCAGTGAGAGTGGAGCAATCTCAGTTGTTGAGTATGTATTTAAGGTTGGGAAAAGAAAACCAAACACTGAACTGTTTGGTCTGTTTTTGTTTTATCTGCCGTATAAAAAGTGCAGTGCCCGTAAAAGTAGGTTTCATTTATCAGGTTTTAAAGGTGTAAATAGGTCTTTAATGGCTTTTATCTGCAAGATGAGTTGGGAGGAACAAATGTGGCAACCTGTTGATGAAACTTTGGAATTATGATGGTAGCGTAGGCTGTTTCCCAACTGGATCACTGAGATATCACAGTATGACCCTTTACACTGCACAGTTACCCCAACAGTTCCTTCAGTATGCAGCCCTGCCATCTTCAGTTTGTGCTCTAATTATTAAGTTATTTTGTCTGGTATATTTGTTTGCTGTCTGGATTATGCGCAGCATCAGTGTTTTTTCCACTGAACTGAGTGCTAGATGGTGGCAGCTCTGCACTTTGACACTAGATACTGGGTTATGCATCCCATGTGTGGTTCAGTTTAGGCAATAAATCATTCTGGTTTAGGTTTGGGAGAGACTGTGATTTTGGTTAAATGTTAATTGCATAAAGATGGCATGTCTATTCATTTTAGTGTGGGATCTGACAGATGCGTTCATTGCTGTTTCCTAATTACGTTGATCAAAAATGATGTAATTTAGGTGGCATCAAGTTTCAAACAAATGAGCACTGATGACACAGCTGGAGTTCCTTTTTCATCTTTTCCTGCACTCATTTGCAAGGCGTAGATGACTTGCTGGCGTAGATGAATTCCTGCTAATGCTAACAATTGGAACAGCCTGCATATGTATATTAGTTCTTGACTCACTTCCCTTGCTTACTGTTTGCCCATGAGGAATTAATCTGGTGGACTCACCTTCATGCCAGGTACTGTATAGGAGACAAGGTTGCAATATGTTGATCTATCACTACTTTGCATGACAAAGCAGTCAATTCTGTGATCCTTTGGCCTTGTAAATCTGATTAAGGCCTTTGTGAATAAACTGACTGATGGAAACTGCAGTAAACCTCCGCCACACTCCGTAGTTTCTTCTTCATATTTCTGATTCTCTGTGGATCACACGGGGTGACCAAGTTCGGAGAGGTCAGCGCGGTATGTCGACTGCAGAACAGCATCCCTGAGGTCTGGCAGTGCTGCGGGGATTCAGCATCTCTCTGAGGGAAACCTGGACACTCGGGGTCACGGCGAATCAAACCTGAGGAGTCACTGTCTGACCTGCTGCGACTGATAAAAGACTCAACCACCAACCCGCAGGAGCACGATGGGATGTTGCACAAAAATAGCACGCAATCTTCTCTCTTCTCCGGCACCATTGCTGTGCACGTTCAGTCTGGCTCTAAACATCCCATCTATCTTTGTGTGCTTAATTAGCACGTATCAGAATCCTATATCAGAACTGAGTCGAGGCAATTCACTTCTGCACTGTCGCCGATTGCACTGATCGTATGTGTGACTGCAGACTTAATCACAACGTGTTGTTAGCTTGTGCTGTAAGATGAATTGCCTCTGGAAAGTGAACGTTTCCGTAATCTGCTCCCAGTCTCAAGCAGCCGTTCCAGGCATTAAGTAGACTGTAATTTTGAATTACTATTGTCATTATATCAGTCACTAATCTCACTTTCTGATCTTTTTTTCCCTCATAACCTTTTGCAGTACTTGTAATTATCTATTTTTTTAAAAGGAGCTGACTGAGGTTTTGCAATGACTATGATTTTTTTTTAATAATGAGATTATTCCCTCTCCATGTAATTACTTACTCCCTGACCCTGAATGCAGCACAGCTCTAACATCACTATTATTATTCTGTCCAGCTTCCTCATTTCATCCACAGCCCGTAGAGGAAGAGCCTCCTCGCAATATTCCCTTACCCGTCATCAGTTCACATCTTAGTCGTGGCAAATCATCATTTTAATGATACTTTATAGTGAACAAATTAACTCACTTGCCAGCAGAAGTGCAGTTTAAATTTCAGCGGCGTCACAGCCGAATCGAGCCGGCGGTCTTGTTAACACAAAATGAGCATTTGAGACAAACATTACTGGAGCTCTACAGAAAAGGATTTTAATCAACCACATGTGGAAAAGAAATCTGATATATCCCCACTGAATCAGTCACGATCATCATCAAATAACACTTGATCAGCATTTACCTCGCGGTTCTAGTGCATTTCTTCACTAAACTGAATCCCAGCAGCTCATCTGCTTGTGCAGTAGTTTGTTTTTTGATGGTTATTTGTCACTGAAGAACTGTAAAAGCACGCAGGTGTTTCTAATGATTTTGCCTCATTATTTTCTCAGGGCTGCATGGGCATGTGCAAAGAGCTCTCAAATGACATCCTCCTCGTTCTCCTGTAAGACCTGTTCATCACTGGTAAAATGGATGAAGCTATCTTGGCTTATTAGCTGTGTTGCCCCATCAGCTTTTATTCCGCCTCCTTTTCAGAGGAGTGTCTTGCAGGAGTCGATTTTTTGAATTCACTCTCATGGTAGTACTGAGACTCTTAATATAATTAAATTATGTACAATCCTGAGAGAAAAATGCCACAGAGGATTAAATGTTACAGTACAGAGAAAACAAGCTGGGAGCTCATGTGACTGACTGGTGCTTGCATGTCCTGGCTTGCTATATTAAATTTTCCTAGATCTCACCAAGTTAAAAACAATTATTTCATGAACACACTCGGATTAATTTTACCATGCCACCAGGCCTTTAGGGTGGTGCAACCATTCTTATTAGTACAAAGATATGGTGACACCGTATAAACTGCGACTCCACTCAAGCTGAGCAGAGAGATCCAATCAGGCAGAGTAAGTGAAGACACCTGTGTGGGAGTGCAGAGAGTTTAAAGTCAGTTTAACTAATACCTGCTGGTACCTGGAATTTAGTCCAATCTGCATAACAGTGCCGCACTCCAACCAGTGACAAATTTGCTGGTTGCACCACCTTACAGCATAAAATGCAGCAATCCAGAACCAATCTTATGAATCCAGGCTGAACAAGACAAATTCCTCACTGATACTTTACATCCAAACGCCACTGTGGCTATCAGTCCTTATCTATCTACACCCATCTGTTCTGCATCGACCCTCTTAAGCCAGGAACACAAGCGCAGGTTGTTTTAAACTGTTTCAGCAAACAATATCGTCCTTGTCCGTTGAGGACCCAGTCCATTATAACAATTAGCACAAGAGACCATGTTTGCATGGCTGCTTATATTACAAGCAACCAGCTGAAGCAAATGCAAAACCAAAATGCATGACAGACAATCCCCTATGATCACACGTACGAGCTAAGTAAATCTAAAATATGATATCATGATGAACATCTGATAACACTCTAAGAACAGACGCTGAAGGCTTTGCTGCACCTCTGTTTCACTGAGTGCAGCTGACCTCCAACTGGCTTTGCGGCCCTGTTAAGAAGCAACTTTTGTGCCAGCTGCATATGAAGCTCTTCTCTTGCCTTTTATCCTGCTAGCGTGGCCTATAAAGGCTATAATATGTGAAGTGAGTGATCATGAGATAAGATGAAGAGAGAAAGCTACAGAGAGGAAGACGGGGTGGAGGTGTTGGAGGTGGGGTTGCTGCAGAATGATGCAGGACAGCATTGGATAAGGTAGGACAGCACAAATCATTCATTTATAGAAAGAAAACAAACTAAAAAAAAGGAAACTATTTTCATGTTGCTTGATAGTAGCTGATAGTATTCACAATTCTGGACACAATGAATATGTTATGAAGCTGTATATAAGCTTGATGATTTCATTAAAAAGAGTAAAAGCTTTTGTGCAGCACTTATCAAACCAGAGTAACAAAATTAAGAAATAAACTACATTTAAAGCTCCATCAGACGAGATTTATTTTTTTAAATTACCCCGCAGTGAGACTAGCTCCAGATAATAGCTCCTAATACACACATCATCAAGTTAGGTTACATCAAGTTAGATTTCAGTGGTGGCGTCAAGAAGTGATGAATAAAAACCAGCCCAGTATTCCCAGAAACTACATCCATATTAGACAATTCGCATTAAAGGGATTAAACCTTTATAAATCTGTATCTTATTGACGTGACGAAAAACAAAAACAGGGGCTATGTTGTTTTTGTCAAGGCCTTTTTTGACCTAGCTGACGGTTTAGTGCTTAAAATTGAATTGAATCCACTCTCTATCCTCCCGCCATGATGTGTGTTTGAGATTCTCCATGTATTTAACCATTAGTGAACTCCAGTTCTCCAGATGACCTCCATGACGATGCCAGCTGTGGTGGCAGGGGGACCTGTGAAGAGCCACTCCAGAGAAGCTGGTGTCAGATAGAGGGCACGCCAACCCCCCTGAGAGTTTGACTACCCCAGGTTTACACTTTAACACGGCAGCTGTTGTGGTGGCATCATGTGCAGCCCCAGCATCGCCGACTGGCGACCAACAGATGCTAATAAGAAAAATAAACAGTGGGAGGGAGGGGTGGACAGTTTCAGAGCTGTGTGAAGGCAGTCACCTGAGGCAGGTCAGAGGCAGGAATGGAGCCAGGCATTAGCTTCATAAGGACAGGTATATTAGAGGAAGCCAACTAAATGGCAGCCTGTAAATGCGTTCAGACAGTGGCTGAAAATCGAGGCATTAATGTGTTATTGCTTATTAGAGGCGCCATGTGTTCCAGCCTCGGGGACTGGGGCGTCCGTGCACCGTGTGATTCTGTTTACACTGTCAGCTAATTTCTAATGCGAGGACAATTTCAAAGCCGGGGGCGAAGACAAATTGTGCCCCCCTTCAGTGGCTGAAACCTGATGCTGGAGGTCAAATAAAAATATTACACCATGCATCTGAAAAAGCAAAATTCATTATTCTTCTATTTTTAAACCCTCGTCACCGAAACAAACATATTAAGATCTAATTAAACCAAATATATAACACTCACATTTACAGCATCTTAATGCTATTTTTTTAGATTTGAGCGTGAAAGTTCAGTCTTGACCTAAAAAAAAAGTTCTTGATTCATGTATTTTAATCTTTAGACTTTAACACATCCTCACAAACTCAGTGGGAAAGAAAGAAAAAAAAATAGCATTTGAAATGAGCCTTTTTGGGCAAGTTTCAAATTCTTGAAATTTAATTAACAGACTGGGGCCGATCGTGTGGGATTTAATGTGCTCAGAGAGTTATAGGTTAGTTCTTCAATAACAGCGTCAGTGAAAAACAGCATCCGTGGGTGTGTGCGTGGTAAGTAATTGTCTCTCCGATCAGGCTGTTTTGATCTGGTGCTTGGAGTGGGAGATGCAGCGAAGGACTCAGGTGGCTTTGTTTACACTTTGTGAACTTTGTGCTGATCAAAGCAGCCCGCAGAGAAACAATGTTTAAAGCTAAATCCAAAGTTGTTGGTTAATAGGAACAAGCCGGAGACCTGAATGACTAAGACAGCTAATGAGAGACCATTATACAAGCCAATTAACTGAAGAAAACTTTAAAACAACCTCACAAGGAGCAACTTTATCGCCGGAGTCTAAGTTGTAGTTTGTGTGTGTGTGTGCGTGTGTGTGTGTGTGCGTGTGTGTGTGTGTGAAGCAGCAAGGGCCAGATAAAAGCACAGGGCATTTACGGATTTCATTTTATTTACTCGTACAATTGTGCATATAATTAGAGCCTGATCTATAAAGGTACACTACCCTCCAGGTGCATTTTCCATGTGAAGGTGACCTCAGCGGGAGTAGTTCAGTGGTGGGATTTATCTGAGCTCACCGAACTCAGAAAAGACATGGTCATGTGTTTGATGCTGCATTGACAGACTTATTAATGAATGATGCAGGTCAACTCCACCTGAGACTAATTGTCTACTGCCTAGTTAAAGACATAAGATATACTCCATTCGTTTAACATCACGTTCAAATTTCATGGTGTTATAAAATACAGATATTGTGTTTGGTAGTGAGCTTGCTGAGCAACGTACACAAGCATTTACACAAGAGTATAAAAGTATGAAATAACTAGTATGGATGTGTTTGTACTTATGGTATGTTCAGTATATATGTGTGTAAAAATGCATGTAATCTACTACATAAAGCATTGAAATTACAGTTTACTCGGACTTTCCCCGCAGACGTCCAGACACCAAAACAGTGTGAGCTCTACAATTAGCTTCCTGTAGCTTTATTAAACCTGTTAACTTTCTTATGCTATATTGCATTCAGGGAGCATTTTAAAACCTTGTGAACTGAAGTTGCAGCTTATGCTGAGAAAAGGGAAAATCCCACAGTGAAAGGCCACATCAGGGTGACCACCACACCTGAAACAACTGTCTCAATGGTGCAGAGTCACACTGGGGAGCTGCCCAAAGGATCCACCACCTGACTGGTGCAGAGGCGAGCCTTTCGAGTGCCTTTCTAAAGGGCACCTCAGAGACGGCTGTGTTCACTCAACTTATAGCATTTCCTTCAACCGTTTAATAGGGAGTCCCAGCTCCCACCGGCTGGCTGCAGGTCCACATTTCTTATTGTCCTGAGTTAGTGTTGCTGCATTTATTTATGTACTGTGATTTCAAACCCCATTGCAATAGTAGATTATATGCAAGACACTGCATCATCATACCATCTTCCTTCATGTGATGCCACTCTGTAAACAAGCCATTAACAAAATAGCAGCACATGCTAACACATACAGCGTTTGAACATCTTGTTATACAAATTTGCCCAATAAATGAGAAAAACTATGTCTTCAAACTAGCATAATGCTTTATTATGTGGGGATCACATTAACAGGACCTGTGCGATGTGAAGACACACACACACACTGCCGTAGAATATTTGCCATTTAAAGCATTATTTAGCTTAATTAATGACCTCATTAAGATAACTGGCTATATTTAACAGTCATTATGGCAGGACATTAGTCAGCTCTATTGCATCTTGTTGGTGGTTGTGAAGTAAATTGACCTACAGGGACATTAAGGACAAGCGCTGCAATTTTCAAACCGCAGTTTTCTGATCAGGCTTCATGACAACCCGAGATAGACGTATGAATGCAGAGGTGCTGATATTTATCTAGAGTATCCCTCATGAAGAAATATAAATACCAAGTATTTTGACGAGTAATGCAAATGTTATCCCTTTAGCAGCTAGTGAAAAATGTTAAATGTCATATAATAATCATATAAGATGGAAGTCTATGGGATTTAAGCAAAAAGAAAATTATTAGTTTTATTGCCCACCGCTACTGGCAACCTTTAGTTATTGCACACCATTCGCTGTCTCAGGTTGTCAAATGAAACGTTGTGTCCCCCCTCGGCACCAGACTTTCAGTTAACTTCAATATGAACTCATTCATGGCCATATTAGAAGCTCACATCACGGTGATTTAGTGTAGAGTGAAAATGTCTATGGAGATAGGGGTGGATGGATGAGTAAAACACAACACACAACATGGACTTACATACATAATTTAACTTACACTGCATACTTACAAAAAGCTACAACATCTAGAGCTGATTAATTGATCAGTTTTCAACTGTTAAATTAATCACTAACTATTTTGATAGTCCACTAATCTCTGATATCTTTTGTTTGTGACATTTGTGTTGACATTTTTCTCCATTTTCTGACATTTTATAGACCAAACAACTCAGTGACAATGGAAATAATGATCAGCTGCAGCCCTGCGTATGATGTATGTAAGTGCATTTATTTTTGGTCTGAATCAGACCAAGTGCTTTTGGTGCCTCGGCGTACCCGACTATGTGTTAGAGAGCATACTCATTAGCATACAGATGCTAACGGATACCTTGTGTTGTATGAGACGCAGAGAGACGTGATAAATCGTTGTTGGTATTCGACGACCTGGGAATATGAGTTCATTTGGTGTGACTTGCTGTCTTTTAAGCCACCACTAACATCCCAACACAGATGTGGCGTTAAACAGAGGGAATTGTATTGTGTAGACGAGGTAGTTCAGCCAAAAACAACAGGGATGAAATTAGACAGAGAGGAACAGAACGAGAGCTGAAAAGGAGGCAGGAGAGGTGGGAACTGACTGTCAAGCTGGTATAAAGATGTAACTCTGGAGAAAAATGAGGGAGAGAAACGGCTGGAAGGAAGCTGGAGAGAGAGAGAGAAAAACTAGGAGCAAAGACGGTATGTGCTGAAGATGAAGTGTGTACGAGTGTGTGAGAGCCCTCTGCGGTATTTGAAACAACAGGCAACCGCATGTTTCTGTGTTCCACTCTGCTGTCATCAAACCCTGCTGGGGCTGCTGGGTGAGAGAAGCATGGGATAGCAGCTGTGGCTGTGACTATATGCTCTGTGTGTGTTTGTGTGTGTATGTGTGTCAATGCATTCTTGTTTTTAGCTATATATGTGTGTGTGTGTGTCTCCGTAACACTGTCTGTTATAAATTACATTCATACGCGGCTAATTTTACACATCGAATACACTTTGCTTCTCAAAGATTAGATGGAGGTTTATAGACAGATTTGTTAGGTAGTGGACATTATGGAGACAGTGGGCGAAGACAGAGAGAGCATAATGTGCCATGCCTGCCAGGTGACTGTGGCTCAGCAGGTAGAGTGGGTTGTCCCAGTTGCTGGCTTGGTGGTTCAGTGTCCGGAGTCTGGCCAGCGTCTTGCATGGTAGCTTTTTTGGATGAAGATGCGATATTAAAATCACATATAAATGCAGTCTGTTTACCAAGTTCATTCAGAACATATCTGTAAATCATTCACCATTTAAGTATTTCTTTGTATTTCTGACAATATTTTCATAGTATATTTCATTTCATAATGACGTCTGTTGCTAAAGGAGCTGCTTAAGGTCCCCACCGTCTCATGCAGGGGGTGAGAGGCGTTATCCACGATGTCAGCTTGGCTAACGTCCTCGCCTCACCCACCTCCTTGATGGTGTCCAAAGGCAGTCCAGGACAGAGCCAGCACTCCTGACCAGTTTGTTCAGTCTTTTCCTGCCCCTCTCCGACCTCCCACAGCCCCAGCAGACCACTGCGTAGAAGACCACAGATGCCACTATTCATTTGTTTCTTCATTTTTAGACTTTATTGTCTAATATCATCAAGTGCGACATTAAGCATGCTTGTGTCAGAGCTTTTGTGTCGGGCTGTTTTCTGCTTCAGTATTTTCTTCTTCCTAACCCTAACCCATCCATCGACTTCATTGCCCTCATGTACAATGTCATGATTGAGAAAAACGTATCAGCTTTATTTGAAAATGAGAATAGTTTAAAGCTGATTGTTTAAGCTTGTCGCCTCAGCCCGAGCAGGTAAGGTGAATATTTTGCGTGGTTAATTGCCAACCAGGAGACAGATGCATAGTTCAACAAAAGCTACAACTGTAAAGTACCAACATGCATCTGGGACATTTTTCCTGTAGAGGAAAGTTGTTAGATTATGCCTGGGCATACATGTGCTCATGACACATCTGAGTGTCTCTCGGTGTTTCAGAATCCCGCGGTGTGTATTCCTGTGTGTGTTTGGGATAGACGGAGTGAGAGTGGAGGGAGTTTTGTTCCTTTAGTGGCTCATCCAGGCAGAGCTGACTAGCCGAGTGTTGACAGTCCTCTCTGCCTTTTCATCCTGTCTGTCTGCTTCCTGACTGCTCTTGAACAGCTGCTTGTCTCTTTTCTACCTTTCTACATCCGTTCATTCTGATATAACCGATGCCCTCCTCGCTCTCTTCTTCTCTCCCTTTCATTCCCACTTACCTTCCGTCCTCCAATCCCTTTCGCTTACCCTCATCTGCTTTCCTTATTCTCCCTCTTGCTAACTGTCTTTCTACTCTCCTCCACCTTTTCTGTGTTTATTTGTCTCTTCTGTCCCTCCACTGTTTCCTATGAATCCCTCATCTCCTCTCTGCTCAGCCCTATTCCTTTCCATCTCCTTCCTCCTCTTTCATTTACAGCTTCTCCGGGACACCGCTCAAGTTTTTTCCTCCTCGCTCCTGTCATCTCCTGCAAATAGAAGAAAGGGGAGTAGAGGCAGGGGAGGGGAAAATGAGACGGAGGAAGGAGAGAGAGAGAGAGAGAGAGAGAGAGAGAGAGAGAGAGAGAGAGAGAGAGAGAGTGGGATGACTGTGATTAAGTCATTAAAACTGTGGGCTAATTGAATTGACAAGCTGTTAAGTAATTGTCTCTATTTGTTCCCATCCATTATTCAGCTCTTGACTGCTGTTATGACAGCAGCCTGATGCTTATTATAAGTCTGCATGTGTGTTTTGTGTGTGTGTGTGTGTGTGTGTGTGCGTACGCTGAGTATTTCTTCTTGAATTTGGCTGAGATGAACCAAACAAAGAAAAAAAGAAACGCAAAAGAAATTAAGAAATACACTCTGGTCAAATTGAGTGTCAGCTCTTTGAAACCAATGCTGGGTCGGCTTGTGTTTTCACTCCCTCTGCTTCAAAGCTGATTGCAGTTTTGCACTGTATTATGCATTGAATTGCTGGCCTGCCCATCAGGGGCAACTTAGTGTCCTGCTCAAGGACACTTCAACATGTGGACATGAGGAGCAGCCTTCAACCCTTCCATTAATGCATGACCCTCTGTATCGCCTTAGTGACATTCACCTTTTTTATGTAAACCAACAGTTTTCCTCATCTTTTTTTAAATTTCCTGAACATAAAGTGGTTGTAATAAATGTCATACAGCATATGAACACGAATGATCCCCTAACTCTGCCGTTCTACTGAACTTTTTAACATATTTCAGCCCAACTTCACTGTTTTGGTTCACTTTCAGGGCTTGATTTCCTGCAGGCAGCTGTTCACACAAAAATCTTAAAATCCCACTGTACCTGGCCTGCACCAATCAGCAGACAGAGTTAGTGACCAGCTGGTGTGGAGCATTTAGCAGCGAAAGAACCAGATATTTCCCTCAGGAGTTGGTGGAGACCGAAAACAGCTAACAGAGAGTGAAAAAAACCAGCAGTGGTTCATAACCTTTTTGGCCTGTGACCCAGTAAAACAAAGCAATATCTACTTAAGAGCACAGGTTGTGGATGCCAGTGACACGTGAGTGGCTCAAACAAAGATTGATTGTTTCTTCTATGAGTAGTTTCTAAAAGCCTGGAGGGGAAAAATAATCCAGAAATTTACAAGAAGGAGTTAACTGAAATTAGAAATTGTGGCGCAAAGATCTGCTTTTCTGCTTTCCCATCATGTTGACCATTTTGGACCCCTCAGAATTACGTTGTGACCTCTAATGGGGTCTTGACCCGCAGGTTGGCAATCATTGCCTGAAAGGACTAGATTATAAATGTGATGATTTCAATCCCATGTACCCATTTGGTGACCGGTTGCTTATGAAATACAATCTGCAATCAAGCAAATCTCAAGAGTGGCCTTATGTGTCTTTTTCATGTTTTGGATGAAAACAGATTCTTGTTGCAGGAAAAATACATCTTAATTGAATTTCTGTAAAACAAAGCCTACTTACTCATAACACAAGTAGAAAAATCAAGGGAAAATGACCAAATCAACAAAGTCTGAGCAAGTCATCAAAACCAGGCAGGCGAAACGCTCCATTTCTGAAAGACTCTCGGTGGGTATGAAGCCAGAACAAATCTGCGTCACAGATGGGAACGAGGCGCAGTCGCCCCCGGTGGAATCAAGACGTAATACTGGAGACCTGCGCGTTAAGTCACTGTGTACTCTTTGTGCATTAAACCAAAACCACAATCTTTTCCTAACCTTCACCAAGTGCTATGAGTCCCTAAACATATAACTATTAAAAACTTTAAAAATATCAGTTGTAAATATATAACCTTCCTCAGTGCCTCCTTATGAGAATAACAAAAAAAAAAAAAGAAAAGAAAAGAAAAGAAAAAACGGGACAAAACTCAGAGAATTAAACAAAAAGCCACACTGAGGCTGGTGCAACAAGCAATATTAAATAAAAAACCTGAGAGATGATAGAAATGCGACAGCAGCTGCAGCCTACAAACACCCCACGCAGTCACAAACACACCGGTGTCAGATACATTTTGATTTCTCATCTTTACAAACACTACAAATATCAGCAGTTTCGGTGGCTTTTTTGTTTTAATAAAGCATGAAACACTGATGTGAACAGAAGGAATTTTATATGCATATCATGTATGTTTACCAACAGGTGCTTTCAGTGCAGAGAAGTCTTCCCTCCAGGAAAGCCTTTGTTGTTGATTCCAGTCACACTCACTCACTCTACAATCCCAGCGAGCGCAAACAATCAGGAAAGCTTTGCCTCTTTCATACCTCCAGCTGCCAATAATGAGTGACACTGAGCTGTATCTGGCAGCTGATTGGCTTGTTTCCTCTGCAAACCCATCATCTGAAGGCCCCTCACTGCTAAACTGTGTGCACAGCCAAGGCTAGCAAGTACAACAATGGCTGGCAGGTGTAGCCTTGCTGAGAAAGCCAATTGTTAATCGCGAGGCAGCTTAGTGAGAATGGCAGATCCGCACAAACACACGCAGTCATTCAGATATGATTATGAACAGTGTGTGCAGGTGCAGTCAAAGAGGAAATGCGTAAATACAATAAAAGCACAGAAATGTAAGGTGTAGCAGGGATGGAGTGTTAGGATATTGTACTCAAATAAAAGTACTTCTCTAAAAATGTACTCAGATAAAAGTTAAAAAGTAGGTCAGTCACTGAGTAAATGTTAATGTGTTTCATTTTTAAAACAGGGATCAGGGGTTTGATGATGATAATGTTCTGTGATAGAACGATTAAATTAAAGAACGCCTTAGGCCACGGAATAAAGTGCATTAACATGTCTGTGTGTACACAAGTGGAGTCCCATCCTGCACCAGCAAGCCCTCACGTCCAAACCAATAAAACGTCCCTTTTCTATAGACGGACAATTACAGCCTGCGCATACAACAATGGATCAATTATAGACAACTGCCCTCCTCAGTGTAGACACATTAGAATTAATCAGAAAAGAGGACAGAACTCAGACAGTTACGCGAAAATCACCAACCATACGTGATCAGAGCTACACCAAGGCTGGTGCAACAAACAATATTAGGAAGCAGTAATACAAAAAGCACTCAAAAAACACTGTCACACTAATCAGAGTAAAGGAAATTCGTACCACTCTGTGAATTGATGAGGACCCGTTTTTGGTGAACGAGGACATACTGCACTGTTTTACTTAAGTGCGTGAAGACTCAGAGGGAGGTACCGGTATCCTCACTCCCCCCACTGCTTCATGATAATCAGCATTCGCTTCAGATGCTGGTCCCAGCTCTAATATGATTATCATGTTTAATCCAGCGGTTGGCATTCAGCTGCTGACTCTCATTTCTCTTCTCTCCATGTAATGTGAGAGCCCTCACTTCTGCCTAAGTACTCAGGATGGAGTAGTTAACTGAGTCACGTAATGAAGAGGACACACAGCAGACAGAGAGCTAATGTAGGGAGAAAATGTGCAACCGCAGGACTGACATCAGTGTTAAATACTGTCATGCCATTTACATTGTGTTCCAGTGGTAAAAGAGATAGACTAAAAGGTAAGCACATATTATAAAAATCCAAAAAACATCACCCTCAAAAATATTAGAAACCTTACTAACAGTTTAAGATATAAAAACAGCTGGTTGCATTTTCAATTTTAGGAATATTATATCCCCAGTATACCAGCAGCTTTTCAGTTACTTTATGTAAAAACAAAAAAACTATAGGATGTGGACAGTACTTACATTTGGCATTTGGGTTCTAACCTCTTTACTTGCTGCAAGCATCCACCAGGCTGTAGTCACATTCAAAGCAGCTCTCGTGGCAGATTTTGCAAATGAGAAGCGCAGCAGCAGCGTAGAAGAGCAAAACCATGAATGCAACTCGAGTTCTCTGTCTGATCTAACTTGTAGGCTTTCGTCTGCTTATGCTAGGAGAGATTCTCCTGTGGTCCCTGCCCTGTGGCAAGCCTCTGGAATCACTACACAGGAATCGCCAAATTTTTTCCACCCCTGGTGTCATTTGCATGTAAGAATTAAAGCCATCCTGGACTCTTTTTCTGTCTTCTCAAGTTGAGTACTCACTCTGCTCAGTGCTTCACCCCTCTGATCCACTCCTTCAGCAGAGGCCAAAGGTCACAGTCAGCGAAAGTGCAGCAGCTAGCGAGGACTCAGAATTTACTCTCAAGGACACGTCGGAAAATGGATGTCTGCTGCACCGGGTCACATGATGAATGATGACCTCTACGCCACTCTGATGCTCAAAGTAGTCTTTATAATACACATTTGACCACAGCGTGTGTGCGCCTATCCTTGCACCCACAACCAAGACATTCCAGTTATGAAACAGCTAATTGTAAATATGACCTCTGACACAGCAGGTGATTCAGGAATTACATTCCTGTTTAGCAATGATTTCGTGTTACTGAGGAGATGCAGCCTGCAGGCACTATGCAAACGACTTCAGAGCAAAACATGCTCCAGTAGTTGCGTGTTTTGGTTGAGACATGCAAGGCAAAGCATGCAAAAAAAAAATAGCAGAAAGTGATAGATGAAGGGGTTTGAAGGCACCTTGATGTTTGTTGTATGCAAACAAGTTATGTTTGCAGAATATTTTTTAATGTATACATCCATGCTCACACTCTTCTTCACTGTCTTTGCGGACGAATGCATTAATCTGGCAGCAGACCTGTGTATTGCATTGCATTCAAGCATATAAAACAGTATGGGATCCACTAATTAAACTAGCGTCATAGTGTTAATAGTTAACACCACTGAAACAATACATCCTGTTTATGCCATCATATGGTAAGCTTTACTGCACATTGTTTCTGTTTACCTGAGCAGCAGATGAAGTCCAGGTTCCTGCTTATACTTTGGTAAAAATCACATCCCACTAATTAGCTCTGGATTTTAGCCAAACTCTGTTTGCCATCTGCAGTCCTGTCACGATGAACATGGTGCTGAATGGTTCCTGACCCTTTCCTGCACAGACTGAAACATGCCCCCCACGCGTTTCAGATTTATGACCGCCTCAATACTTTTGGGCCACGTGGTTTAGCTCTGCAGCCGTGATAAATGGCTGCCTCACAATGTCCTGGAGTTCGGTAAAAGGCAAGCAGAAATCATGGGTGGGAAAGGACACTTGGGAGTAGTGTTTTCATCTGTTTCTGTGGGAGACCCGCACAGCAAGGTGAGGGCGAAGAGGGAGAGGAAGTGGTGAAGGAGGTGAAATCAGTGATGATGGAGAAGGCAGAGAACCTGCTGTAGGATAGAAGGTGAATGCAGAATGGTAAGTGGATGAGAGTAAAGAGAAAAAGGAGATGATAGTTTGGAAAAGAGAGAAATGACAGACAGGAAGGAAGCAGAAAAGGAGGAATATATGAAGTGGTTGACATGAAAGGATGAGATATTGAAGCAGAAATGCAGGCAAAGTCAGGAGAGAATGGAGGGAAAAGGAGTTTTGGAGCTGAGGGGAACTCAACATGAAAGAAAAACATGGAGGAAACGAAGAGGAAGACTTTGGGCAAGAGCACTATGGTGGACAAGCAAAGAAGATGGAACAGTGAACAAATGCTGTATCGTGACCCAGCAGTGATTAGATTATTCACTGTCCAGAAGCACAGTGCCCTCAAGAAGGCAACAGCCAGTGACTCAGATTTGGACTTCTGGGATGTAGGAATATAAATGCAAATTCAAGAAACAGGATTCTTATATCTTCACTGAACAAAAGAAACGCAGAGAGAGAGAGAGACAGAGACAGGTGCACAAAGACTCACCATGCATTTACCCAGCATGCCCCCCGTCCGAGCAGCCCTATCTACATGCTTTTTATTTTGGGAGGAAATTCACTCTACGCTTGGATACAGCCTACTTTAAAAAAAAAAAAGTCCCATACGCTTTGCCCTTCTTTTTGAAAAATCCTCTGTCGGAATAAGCTTTCTGGAAGCGACGTTTCCACTGCAGTTGTGACATGAGATTAAGTTAATCTGTGGCGTGGTGAGGCAGCGGCAGCGTGGCGTTGATGTAAACAGCATTACGATTCACCTCTTCCCCCATTTGGAGCGCTCCATGGCTTCCTGGGTAATTCCATCTTCTGGGGGCACACAGCGTGTAGTACCTGCCATGGACGACTATGTGAGCTTACACGGCTGTGGGCAGATAGTGCGCCGCTGCATGTTGCCTGCATGTTGGGGCCAAGAAATTATCTGTTTCCTTGGGTAAGAAGTTCACAGAAGTGAGACTGGCGAGGAAGGAAGGAAGGAAGGAACATATTATTATACATTATACACAGGAGGATCAGAGTGAAGCACGTGACTGTGAATAATGTCATTACAGAGCTGCAGGATCAGTTTTATAATGTATATGTATCTTAAATAGTTTAGGTTCTTTTGCGTAAGGTGTCTGTGGGTGGTTCTGATTTATCATCTGAACAATGTAAGAACACATCAGCTGTAGTCACCCAGAAAACACACACAAAGCCTTTTACAAAAGGCACAATGCAAATGTAAAACACAATAAGACAATTAATACATAACAAATTAGCAAAATGATGAGACTCAGGTTAAAGAAATAAAATGAAAACAATGACACAAATGAGCTTCAGTAACAAACCTGAAGAGAATTATGTCACAAACTGTGTGCAGCTCTATACAGATTTTGCCTCTTTTAGAGCACAGTTTTGGTTTTATAGCACATGTACTGAAAAGTTAATCTTTAACACTTTACTAACACAGCATTCGCAGCAGCAGCAGGCAGCCATTTTTCAGCAAACTCTGACAAACTCACTGTGCTCTACCTGCTCTGCACCAAACAGTAGACACAGCTAGCAACGAAAATTGTTCTAAACAGTTGGTGGAGACCAAACCAGAGCTGAAAAGAGACTGAATAGCAGATAACCAGAGACATGACTCTTAGCTCCATGTCTGCTGGGTGTGTAAATAGCCAACTGTTTGCTAACATGTTAGCTGTAACAACCTCATGTCAACTTGTGTATCTGTCAGCTTATTGGGAAGTTTGTCTCTCCTCAAGTTGTCAAAAAAAAAATAAATTAAGTTGCAGACATTTGTTGGCAAACACTGCATCACTTCCTGTCACTACAAAAGGGAAATACATAGAATTATTGTATAATCAGTGGCTGCTAAAACAGCAGATTACATAGGGAAGACTAGACGAGAAGATTAGTGCATGTTGCTTTGTTTTAGTATACACTGTGGCATTGGTAAACAACACGCTCGTCACAAATTTAGCAGTCGATACAATAGAGAATGATGTTTTTACAAGGAAATAACAGGGCGTGTGCGTATAGATGTCAAAACTCCCGAGGATTGATTCGTTTCTGTTTTGTTTTGAACTGTCATCAGAGCTGCTGCCATTTCTGCACGCTGTTCAAGTGTAAGTAGCTATTTTTATGTGTTGCCACTCTTGAAAAATTAAGCGATACATGGTGGCATTACCGGAGACTTGACACTAGCGTGACATTGCTTCTGATTGTTGCAGCTGACTGCAGGTTGTTTGGACTCACGGACTCGAAAAGCCTCTCGCGGTACGGCCAGAGTAAGACGAGGCAGAAGAGCTGCAAGAGCACAGAAGTAATCAAGACAATTGGTTGGAGGTTGTGCTTGCTGGGGGTAGGGGCAGGGGCTGGATCTGCAACCTCACGTCACCGACACATACGCCAAATAATGACAGTTTGGGCCTCGGGAAACACAGTAACAGGTAGGAAGCATTGAATCAGGTTTGATAGACATGCATCAGACCGACTTTCTCAGAACTTCACTGCACAAAGTTCAAACATTTCTGTGGTGGAAAGCAGTTTTCTCAAGTGCCACAGTAACATTCCACTATTATGCCGAGTATGACAATATATTCTGTTTGGATTTTCCCAATTTGTCCTTAATGGATCATTTTCCAATTGGAAAATGGGACACGCAGATGTTATTCAGGTTGTGGGAGCGTTCTTTGGAGACACTTTCAGAAGATGTGTCTCAGTTGGGGTTTTTACTGCCTGCTTGTGGTCAGCTCAGTGCGTCATCTAGCCAATAGTTTGCAGGGCTGAAGCAGAGATACATAGAGCGCAAGAGCAGCTATGTTACAAAGATTCTGAATAAAGTTTACGTTTATTTATAGCGCCTTTTCATACAAATGCAGATCAAAGTGAAAACATGTACATTTGCTTCATTTCCCACAGAGGAAATGGCTCGACGCACACAAGTGCTGCTAATAATGTTAGTAACGGCCTCCTGGTTCACTGACATGACTGACACACCTGCATGCTTATGAATTAATGTTATTAACACCTGTGTTTCTCCTGCTATGACATGTCAAAGTATTACAACTGCTGCAGGTGATTCATTTCACATTCAGGGTTGAAAATAATTCCTTGGAGAAATGTAAAGAAATGTAAGCTTAAAACTATACATGAACAGAAAAAATAATAATTTCAAGATCACCACAAATGTACGCACACACACTCACAGCAGAGTAAAAATAGGCCTTTATACATTGGAGAGTATTGTGTGCCTTTAAGCATTCCCTGTCAAGTCGTCACTCCTCCAACAAGCTGAAGAACTGTTTCATCATAACACTTTCAAAGGAGTCAAAATAATTGCTGAGGACAAGAGAAAGAGAAATACTGAGTGTGTGTGAGAGAGAGAGAGACATGAAAGAGAAAGAGTGACAGAGAAACGCTGTATAAATAAATGTACTCATCAACACCTGCAGTGTAATTATGAGCGATACACAAATAAAGAAGACAACATTAAACATGTCACAAGTAACAAACAGTAATCATGGTACAGTACATCGTTCCTCTCAGGATGTTGCAATCATTGCAGCTTCAAGTGGGAGAGAATTAAAATGCAGTACCTGTAACGACCACTAGATGGTGGCTCCAGATGTTGTTTTTCTACGTATGTATATTGGCTCTCCAAGGTTTATTAACTTATTCTGTTTGTCTTGACGGTGGTGTAAAGAATGTTTTTCCACTAAGAAGTAACAGTTATTGTCATCTCAGAAGGTGAAATGCAAATGAGGTGAGTTTAACCAACTAATTTTGTGGAGCTGTCCAAATTATTATACTGTATATGGGGAACTGAAATAATCCTACGATGCATCATAACAGTGGTGTCTGAATGAGAGGTGCAGTTTAGGGCTTGTAGTTAAGTTTTCAGCTCTTACAGATCACTGCACAAACTTTATCAAGCTGTTAGACAGTTGTTCTGCTTTATGCTGCTTTACCAGTTCAACCATATCTCCAAGTCACAAAATTTTTCCCACAAAATCCACTCTTGCCATATGCTATCTACAGTATATACATTATACAATACATAAAGAAACGTAAACGACATAAAGTCACATAATGTGGATGCAGCTGGAAGAAAATGTATCTCACAATTTCAGAGCCATTATTGTGAAATTAACACACCCTGCGCTGTGGACCGGCGTAGCTATCGTACATTTTGATGTGAAACTGGGTTGCGGAGGCTCACACTCAGCTGCTGCTTCAAGATGTCCCTTCAGGAAAAATGTCCATGGAAAAATTTGTGAATCCCAGATTTTGAGTTTTTGCACTGACGCCCTGAGAAAAACTGAGACACTGACAGCAAACGTTGAGGAAATTGCAGATGTCTGGCACACCCATGAGTAATTCCTACTCATACTACTGTATAAAGTTGCCTCATTTTCTTCCTTTTTCCTGGCTCTAAGGCTATGGCCCACTTTGATGTCCCCATGTTAAATATTAAATGTGCATCCATATTTCACTAGCTGGGCCCCAGAACAAGACTGACGGCAGGATAATAAACATTGCCGGGGAATTTCACTTCTCTAATTGCAGAGAGTTAATCTCTCTTTCCCTGCACAGTGCCTTGACCTGTCGTAATGGAGCTGCGGGAGTCCCACGGTAAATGGAAATATTAGGGTGGGGGGAGCAGAGCGGAGGGTGAGAGCGGGAGACGGGAGAAACACAACACTGTAAAACATTATAAGCTGTGAATTAATGGAAGCTGCACAGAATAATCTGATCAAAAGTTGCTCTTTAGCTGCTTTTCCAGCGATCATTTAGTGACATTGACAGGTGTTATTGTCAGATTTGCTGTCCAGCCACGTTATCTCAGCTTGAAAGGAGTTTCAGGGTCAGTTCTTCATTCGCCACGTAGTCTTCACAGCTTTTACTGCAAAGTTTAGAAGCCACTTTCATTTCAGAGCAAATACACAGACAAGGCCGATACACTCCAGGCTGCTCCCAGTTGAATTCAACGTATGCAGGTAGGAGGTGAAGTGGATATTAACCTTCATCGTGCTTTAGATTGTTTTCCTCATTATCTGAGAAAATAACAGTGACTGACAGTGACAGCTTAGGATTGAATGAAAGGAATGACGCCCCCCTTAACCCTTCAAATGAGAAGAAAACAGGATTTCTGAGGAGTCTGATGCTAACACAGCGCTGCCCTGGTGGGTCTTTTATGAACACTCAGACATCAAGTCAGAATAACTTTCTATTTTTGAATTTCTTTGTCCTGAAATGAAACAGAATATGATGTTTGGAAATCCTAAAATGCCAGGGTTTTTGTTCATCAGCCAAAAAAGAACTAAACCATCAATCATCCATCTCTCAGCACTTTGCTACCATCCAGCTCTGTTTTGAACATTGGTTTCTAATAAAGACATAAAACTTTAAAAACGGTTCACAGATATTTAGCGTTGTTTTAGGAAATTGCTTTAAAATGACTAAAGTAGTGTTTTGCAAGTATCATGCAGAGAGGAGCGAACAGTGTATTTGTTGGGGACTATATTCAGCAGAGGAAGTGTACATGAGAGTGACTCAGATCATCATGATGAAGCAACCTGCCACCTGCTGTAGTAAGACAACGAGGATCAATTCATTGCTAATTTCGGGCTTTTCAAGGGACAGTTACTAAATGTCAAATATTACCAACCTTGTCCTTTGAGTTGTTTTTTCTTTTGTGTTTGATTTCTAATCTTTTACAGTGAAACTGTGGGAGGGAAGCAGAAGGTAAAAGGAGGAAAAAAAAGGGAAAAAACAGAATTAATAAAGTGCAAGAGAAGGAATGCCTTCAGGTGCTGACTGCGGATATTTGTCTAATTTCATTGGACGCTCGGGGCAAAGCGTTTTATTTAAACACCTCTAAGTGCTAATGATGTTTGCATCATGAAGAATATGAAGAGGGACCTATGACACCGGCAGCCTACCCCTGTTCCAGCTACCAGGGAGATGAACACTGCACTGCAAAAATGCCCCTTTTAATACGCAATACAGTATCGAAGAAAACAGTGTTAAAGTTTTCAAAAAAAAAATCTTAAAATAAGTCAAAAATTATTGACCAAGTGGACTTTTAACTTTGCAAAGTCAGGTTTCTTTGGGAACAGAACAGGTCAGTGAGTTTTAAATTGCTTTAAAGTGCAGTAAGCAGCAGTAAATTAGTTGTCAAGATGGAGATTTTTTATTTATTTATTTTTTGGACTGGCAGCATTTGACTGCATTTTCACAGGGGTCTCCTCATCTATATTCATCTAAAAGCTTTAAAGATTTAAAATGATGAATAATATCCCTCTGAATAATAATAACTAGGTCCCTTGCCGCTGCTTCATTCAGTATTAAAAAAAAAAAAAAGACAAGGAAAGACTTAATGTACTGTCCGGTAAAATCATGTTTTAGCTTATTGGATTAATTACTGACACATTCTGATGAGCTCTGTTCTGACAGAGAGATCAAGGATGCATGAATATTCATCTCTTTGCTGGTGCAGAAATATCCTCTTGTGGTGGTTTTATGTTTAAATCATGACTGTGAAAGAGAGGGTAACACGTGTGGTTGTGCTTTCCGGTGGTCTCTGTCGCCCATCCCCGTGGTGAGTTCAGAGGTCAGCGTTGATGCACTTTGAGAGCAGCGGTGGATGAACGCTGAAGGGTGGTCGGCACAGAGGAGGATCGCTGTAAATCTGAATTGTAATGATGGTAGTACCAGAGAATGAATGTTATCTTGGCGTGTGTTCATTTTTCCCCCCTCAGCTCTGTTCTCCTCTCTCACAGAAGTCAGGTTTTAATGTATGCAGCCAGCCTGAGTGACACTACGAGAGCTCATCGTTTCATATCGTTTGTCTTCCCGTGTAGTTCAGTAGGATATTTAATAAGGGATGGGACCCACGCAGCCAGCTGTCTTTCCCAGCTGACTAAAAGCATGAAAAACGGCCACATCGTGGGAGCCTTCTCGTCATCTTTTTCATTGATAATTGATAAAATAAGATTAAGTTTTTCTGATTCTTGTGGATAAACTGGGTCACTATGGCAAAAAAAGCGAGGAATATTTAAAAAGCATTAAACATATTTGAAAAACTATAATTCAACAAATATGAAGTGATTGCCTATATTGTTATATTGGTTTTCTCCATACAGTTAAATCCATAATCTTACATTTGGTTTCTTACCTCTTCTTCTCTTCTTCTGACGTTCATCTTGGCATCTCCTCTCATGATAAATGAGTTTCTGACAGCAGTGCAGGCAACTGTGCTGCAGCACTGCAGTTATAAAAGGAGCGACTTCAAACGATGGCTGCACCTGCAGCTCCGACTCTGGTGGCGATGAGGCGGCGCCGGCAGGTTTCTTTACGAGCGCAGCCAGCAGGCCTGCGGTGACTCCCAGCCTGTCAGTGCTGTCCACAGCTTTATGGGACAGAGCAGATATGGAGGCCTGTGAGGCTCATCCAGGGGTTGCTGTAGGTCGCGTATGGGAACTCCGTCCCCCTGAGGACACAAAGTGAGAGAAGGTGAAACCGAAAGGGAGAAAATGCATGCATGTACATGTCTTTATGCTACAATGGATGAGGCTCCAGCTCGGAGACGGTGGAGTAGGAAGTAATGCTCTCTTTCCATCACCTGAGGGCTGAACCTCTGAAGACAGGTGTGTGTGTGTGTGTGTGTGTGTGTGTGTGTGTGTGAGTGTTCCAACCCCGAAGCCAAAGCCTCGCATCCTGACAGATGTCTCTGTCTCTCCTGCTTCAGTCTGATGTCGTCATCCTGAGACAGCTGGAAACTCTTTGTCGGACCTCTCTGGGCTTAGCAGAGGCATCAGCATGGAAGCAAACCGAAAGTGTATTAAGAAGCCGAACGGGGAAGCGATACATGATAGATGTGAGCAGCTTGTCAGAAATCATCGTCTCATGTGATGACAGCGTGCGTGCATCTTTCATGTGCAGGTGCAGACGTCCATTTGCTGGCGCGATGTCGAGTATGCAGAAGAGGTCCATTTCCAGAGAAGGCTCACTTTGCACTGCGGAGCGGAGATATTTCGGCTGAGGAGTATATAACACCTCTGAATTCACAGCTATTGTAAATCACAAACTGCTTCTTCACTGTCGGCTTGTTGCATCTGATTAAAGCATCCAAACATGTAAAGTTACCAGGGTCTAAATGTCAATGACTTGCCTGCAGTAATATCAGTGGAACCTCTGGTAACGCGTCTGGTGTATTGACTTAGAGAAATCTACATACTGCCGGGTGTTCTCCAAGGACAAAAGGAAATGCCAGTCTGTTGTTGGAGCTGTGCTGTTGTTGTTTGCCTCAATTCAGGTTTCTTTATATTTGAGCATACAGTGGAAAACACATATACATGGCAGTGTATACTGATGAGTGCGCTGCAGAGGATTTCTTGTAGCTCTGCTCCTGTTGCATTCTACCAACCTCGACATGATGCTGATAGGAAGGCTAGGATACGCTCAGTTGATGCTGTGCCTGTGTCTGTGTCTGTGTTTGTAACCTGTTTAATTCCTGCTGTCGAATGTGTGAGAGAGCAACAAGTGTCCAAGGCCAAGGACATCACAGATCCGTGATGTGGATCTGAAGCTGTTCTGCAGCGTAACTGCTTTCTGATACAGCAATGTGGGATTTTACATTTCTGGTGAGAATTTAATTCCAAAGATTACGATCACTGATGGTTTTTGCAGCCATGAAATCATTAGATGTTAATGTCAGTCATGTGAGAATCAAGAAAATAGATTAAAAAATCAAACAGATGGCAGGCTTTGGGTATTTTGATTGAGAACATTTCTCATTTCCTTCGCGCAAGAATACTAATCTCCTCTTCCTCTCCTCACTTTTCACCCCTTCCTCTCCTCAGTGTCACAGTGCCCCCCTGGTCAGTCTCTCTGTGACAGTCCCTCACTGTCAGCGCTGCTGCTGCTGCCGCCCAGAGATTCAGCAGGATGGAGGCCAGTTCTCAGCTGACAGCTGCTTTCTCTGCCGTTCACCTCCAGCTGGATGGATTTGCACGGCTTAGACTGTTAGTTAGTTAAATGAAGCCCTGAAGGAGCGTGAATGAGCTCGCCGGCAGCAGCAGCAGCAGCAGCAGCACTCAAAGACAGCCAACAGAGGAAACTTATCTCCCATTCAGAGAGTTAAAACAGATAGAGATACTTTCTGCTGTCACCTCTGGGAACTGGGGTGATACTGGTGCAGGGACGGGACCTGTGTGCACAATCAAACAAAACATTTCAACGGCACCTCAGAGCAGCCATTAAAAAGAGACTTATCTTCAATTGAGAATCCAACAGAAATAGATTACTCTCGTCAGGTTTGGGACAGGGTGATTGGACTTGTGCAATTAAAATGTCGCACACTCACTGCTTGAATTCACTGCACCACTCAGATTCAGGTGCTGAGAGACAAGCACAGAGACGGGAAGATGTACATACAGTAAGTCCGATAAACTGAGGCCCATATTTAAAATAAGGGTGTGAAATTTGATTTAAAAAAATCAATAATACTAATATCACTTTAAAAATCAGATTGTAAATTGGAAACTTTAGAGAGGTTTGATACCTTTGAGGCACGTGATCGGCAGCTTATCCACGCTTTCTCCTCATCTTTGTCTTCATGTTTTCAGTTACATGAATTGCGTTTTGTGTTGCTGCCTGTCCTCCTGCAGCAGAAAACTTTCAGAGCGAGGATGTACTGGACCACCAGAAAGTGCTGGCTGGATTTAGCTTCCTGACCAGCAGCTGTTTCGTCGAGCTGGGGGTACCTCTGGGTGCTGAACTCACATGTTTGTAAAGCTGCAGAGACTTAGAAGATGTCGAGTTTCACCGTGAATCCTCAGCGCTATCGATTTTTCTAAAAGATGAAATTCTGCAGGGTAAACAAGAGAAGAAGCCTCTGAATTTGCCACACTGGCAAGGGTGCTGTAACCGCTGAAAAACACTTCTTATCTGCAAAAGTGGTTTTATTGACACGGAGGGAAAATTTACATTTTAAGAATTTCTAAGTTGAAGCGAGAGATTGAAGCGAGATCAAAATGGAAACTCCCGCTTTCTTAACTTTCAGTTTCTGATTCTCAGTGAAGTACTTTAGTACTATAATTCAATTATAGAGCAGTCATTGCAAGTACTCTTATTTTTTTGTGCTTTTATATATATTTCTTACAGTGCAATAACCCAAGGACACTGTATATGTGACAATGTTTATTTGTCATACTCACTGTATATAATGTACACAGCCTTCTATTGTTGATTCTTTCTCCTTTTGATTCTGTTGGTATTTCAAAGTACTTATAAAAAGTGTATTTTATTGTAAGTGTATTATAAACTGTACGTCAGTGAACTTTTACACACATTAAATCACAAATACTTTCAATAGTAATAAGTGCACTTATGAAAAGTTTGACCAATCAACAAATATTCTGATCATTTAAGCATCTTTTTGGAAAAATGGCGACTTTATTATGGAAGAACAGTGTGACGTTATGAACATTATGATATACACACTGAGTAAAATGTCCGAACTCCAAAGCACGAAGCGAGCTGAAGTTTCCCTTCAGGGTGGCCTCTCCACTGACACCAGAGGACAGCAAAGCCTTTTTCTCTCTTTTTTTTTTTTTTTTTTTTAGCTGAACTTCCCAGAAACCAGCTTTGACTGATGGCCCTAATGGCAGCCGGCGAAAATGTTGACATAACAACCGAGCGGTAATCATTACTCCATCTTCCTGAGATGACTAAATCGCCTGTCACCCGTCCTCACTTTGCAACTTTAAACAGAAGTGTCACTTTATTGACATAATTTATATGGATAAAGAGCCGCTTACAGTCGCCTCCTGGCTGGAATGAATCAACTAATCTTACACACACACACACACACACACACACACACACACACACAAGCGACGAACAGTCTCACCTCTAATTTCCCATTATCATCCTGCAACGCTTCTGAATTATTCATTGAATGCCCTCACTGTAGGGAGAAAGTGAAGAGAGGAGGAGAGGTGGAAAAATGGAAATGAAGTGGGAGGGTGAGAGGAAGAGAAAGGGAGAGAAGGAATGAGAGGTGATAAAAACAGCAGGAACAAAGCATTGATTAACAAAAAGAGAGCAGAGGGAAAAGAGAAAACACAGACAGGAGGTAAAACGAAGGTGGAGAGTTAAGGAAGGAGGAAAAGACAAGACAAATGGCAGACAGTCAGAGAGTGAAGAGATAGACGGGAAATGATGGGGAGAAGAAGAGGAGCGGCAGACCACGCCGGGAGGAAACGGGAAAACAGTCATCTGAACACAGGACAGGTATATCAGATGTCCCCAAGAGTGGAAGAATAAAGCCCACACGTCTGTTAACTCATAAATTGTTCCAAATTAGCAGAGCTTTCATTTAACATATGCCCGTTTAAACCGAAAGAGAAAGGAAGGGGAGGTGGGGTGCAGGGGTACCAAGATTTACTTCCTTTTTTTTCCCCGTCTCGCTGGTCCACATGATTCTCTCCACCAACTGTAAGCAAGCCTGAGGACTTGTGCCTCTAAAAATGAGTCCTGTCTGAATATTCATTGGCGTAATTTGCATAGCCCACAGATGGCGAAAACAGATGCTCGTTACGGCAAGTGTCAGTTTTCAAAAATTTGCTTTCATGACAAAACAAATAAAGCTATACAGGAGGATGGAGCGACTCGAAGCCTCCTGGCAGAACTGCAAAGTGTGTGTGTGTGTGTGTGTGTGTGTGTGTGTGTGTGTGTGTGTGTGTGTGTGTGCGTGTGTGTGTGTGTGTGTGTGTGTGTGTGTGTGTGTGTGCGTGCGTGTGCAAGATAGTTGCAAGAGAAACTTTGAAGCATTTGTGTGTATGTGTAGCGCACAGTCCATGTGAGTGTGTGCAGTGTGTGTAGCATCAGTATTGTATGTAGAATATAGGCATTATGAGCATTTATTTGCACCACTTACCAAGAATAAAATTCTTTTGTAAAAGCTCTCCCTCCGGAAAAACAACAAATGTTCACCGAATACAGCGTCGGCCTGGAAGAGAGTACAGCGTTATTTTTTTCCTCTATAACTGCAGGGGGAAAGCTTAAAACCACATTTTTTGAGCTATACACAACTGTATCTGCACCCATTTACATTTTATCTGGCGAGACAGAGAGAAAAGGCACAAACTCAGAAAATCGAAATGGATCGAGCATGTAATCATCAGCGCTGCATTCAGGAGTGATCAGAGTCAGAGGCCTGAGGGCGGGCGGAGACAAGGCTAAGCAGGAAGAACAGACTGCAGCGTGAAACACTTTTGTGTCTGCCTCTGTTTGTACGTTCCCATCAGGCCTAACTATGGTAATCTAAGATTATTTCTGAAAAAGTCAGTTAACTGCCCTGCGCAAGAACCGCTTCTTCCCGCAGGCCATCGCTCTGATGAACAGTTAAATCACTCGTACTGTCAGTAGGAGCAAAACATTCACTTACTTCCACTACAGACTCTGTTTTTACAGTTTAAAGTAAACCGTTTTTAACATTCACATATCATCATCTGACGACATCAACCCTGCTCGCTGTATATACTGTATATAAACATGTGTATATGCACTGTACATAATCCTCCAATCCACATTTATTTCTTTGCACTAGTTGCTTTGTTTATAACATACAGAACACTTGACTTGTATATACACACAGTATCTATATAACTTTTTAATTTAAATCCTAGTCCTGTCCTTTATTTTTTATGTGTTCAGCTTTGTTGTCATTGTTCTTAGCTGTAATGCTTGTCTAAATACATCGTGAGCAGTGAAAAAGAAAGTCAGACTCCTCATATGTGTACACATGCTTGGCCAATAAAGCTGACTCTGATTCTTTACATGACTTTATTTTTCACTAGAGGAAGTTAGTCTCACCAGCACGAAGCCAAGAATGTGGCTTGTGGAGGCCTTTTATCTCAGCTGCGAGTCTCGCTTCATCAGCTGCAACAACTACAAGACCACAAGAGAAAACATGCGATCACCTGACAAGAGAGGAAGTCGAGCTGAAGCTGCCAGGATGAGCGAAGTAGAGGACAGAGTGTGAAAACAAGGGTATGAGTCTGCAGCCACGTTAGCGGCTCTCTGAGGCCGCACAGTGGCTCTGAGCTAAATGCTAACATGCTCACAAAGGTGGTGCTGACATGCTGGTGCCAACTGCTAATTGCACTACAAAAAAATGTACAGCTGGGGCTTATGGGAATGTCATTAAACTATAGAAATTTTCACGTTAAGCCACAAGGATCAACCTCATGATGGCAGTAGAGGAGAAGTCAGGGGGTCATTAAAGTCAGCAGGGTTTATCCTCTGGGGGAGATGAATGTCTGTCGAAATTTTCATGGCAATCCATATGAGATATATATGAGATATGTCAGTCTGGACCAAAGTGGTGGACCAACTAACTGACTGATATTTCCATCCCTGGAGCCATGCTGCTAGCAAGGCCAAAAATGCAGCTTTTCCAGAGCATTAATTGCCCTCAGTGCTGCAAAGACAACAGTTGTGCTCGGCGGTGGTGGATCCTCCGACCTCGGCGCTAATGGTGGGGGAGTTTATATAGAAAATAACCAACGCTGTCTCATAGAAATGGGGGTTAGACGCGACTAATTTGTTATGCCAATTATGTTTAGAGGGAAACGTAATTGCTGCCTTCCATAATGTGCGCTGGCAGTGTATATGGCAGACACTGTATAATGCACTACATAAAATCTTGAGATGTGAGATTCTTGTTGGCATTTTTGTGTTGAAATCACAAAGTAAGCATTCAGGGAGGATAACTTCTGCTCATGCTGCTGCTTTGGAGACAATGCATAAATGACTATTGTGTTGTAGTTGGTCATTAGGAGGGTTGGTGGCTGTAAAATGTTAGGTCATCCCAAGCTATATGCAACCACAGCACACACACACACACACACACACACACAGAAACACACCGAGCGGCTCCAGCTCCCCTCCAGTAGCTTTGTGCTGTGTGTGCACACAGATGAAAATGCTTCCTGCAGAACAATTCATTTGCCACAGCACACAGTTTCCTCTGCTGCACTGCTGGTCATGAGTGATTTTACACGCTTTTTCTCCTTTTCCTTTTTGCTTCATCCCTTCTCTTTTTCCCTCCTTGTTTCTCATTTCATTTCTCTCTGCGTCCTTTTTCCTTTCCCTTCGTCGCTCCCTTTGGTCTCTCCTTGCATCCCATTCTCCACTTTCCTCTCTTGTAGTTTTACTGCTTCTACTGCGTTCAGCGAAGCTTGAAATGACCACCATCAATAAGGCTTCTTGAGGTCTCTTGAGTTGTATCTGATGCCAAGTGTTAGCACAATACTGCTCATTATTACATCATAAAGCTCAGCTAATCGATATTTCTGTATTAACAATGAATCCAATGACTACATACAGAGCCGTTAGCATGGCTGCCTTGTTTCTAGAATGCATGAAGTTTGGAGGTAAACATGATGCTTTTGTAACTTCTGTCCTTTGCATGAAATGCAGCACAAATAGTCCCGTCTTCCCTCCGTTTGGTAAATGTCCTCAGAGCAACCAATCTCCTCCCCTCTCCTGGTTCTCCAGCCACCTGTCCGTCCCATAACACTGCCACGGCGTGTAGCTTCTTTGGAATATTAATTAAACACCCTTTTGTGCCGTCAACCCCTCTGGTGAGCTGCTCGCTCTTTAATTAGACCTGACGAACACCAGGGAGAAAGACGCACACCTCACTGGTTTGTGTACAACTGCACAGGTGTGTGTGAGGCTGGGGAGGCGTAGTTGGGGATAAAGCCAGCGTCTCTCTGTGTTTCTCTGTGCGTCTGTGTGTGCACGTGCATGTCTGCCGCTCGGCTTCTTCGGCGGGTCTCTGCAGAGAGTTTTTGTGCGTCTGTGACTGCTGTGAAAACAGCCTGTTGTCTTTATGTCTCGTGTGTTTGTGTGTGGTTTCAGTTTTCGCCTGCAGGGCGTGTCACACCCCAAATTTCGAAGGTGTTGCTCCCTGACACTCTCGATCTCATGCTTCTGTCATTATGTCTTTTTCAGGAATTGTCTAATTGTGGCCTCGAGATTGAGGAAACATCAGCACGCCTATGATTATGTTTCACAGTTGGCACAGTTCACAGCCAAGAAGAAAACTTGACAATGACTGTGAAAACTGATCTAAAATTACAAAGTGTATTTCTTCTGATCTTTGTCAACTGTAGCTAATTGCAAACCTGTTGATTTTCTCCAAGAAGTGTGGTGAAATCATGAGTACAACTTTGCTAAAGAGAAGTGCGATTAGGGATAGAACGAGTCAAGTAACCACGTGTGTTCAGCTTAAATACATTTATCACATAGGAAATGGTAAATGTGTTGCCTCCCCTCAACAGGTACTGACGAAGCTCAAATGGTGTCAAACTAAAGGTGTCACAAAAGTTAGAGGCAATCCATAAATCTTCTCTGCCAATCATTTGTCCCATCTGTTCACTTCAAACAGGGAATATATATAAAAATGCATGACACACAGGAGTGATTTGAAACTCCCCCGAAGAGGTGAAATCACATTGTCCTTAAATAACAGCAGAACTAAACACGCTGCAAAGGTTGGAGATGATCAGATGACTTGAAAGCAGCTTCTTCTCTTAAGTCAGTGGTTCCATCTGTTTAGTTTGACCTTCATCTTAAAACACACATCTAATCTTTATAACGTCATCAGTTGAGAAATATTTTTGGATACTTTTAATAATAAACAAATAATTTCTAATGTTTTAAAATGTCTGCACTGCACCCACTTCAGTGCTGTGAGGCACTTCTTAAAGTTTTCCATTCATAAAGTCAAATCTTAGCATCTCCTTCAGCTATCAGCCAGAATTCAAGTTAAAATTAGAGCTTGACATTGACACTTTTTGCAGTGTAGCGCAGTTAGCTGGACATATTTGTTCTGGGTTAGGGGATTTGGCTGTCCTTCCTCTCACACCAGCCAACTTTAACTCCAGAGCAGAGGCAGCAGCATGAAGCCCAGAGTGCAACTTTGCCAAATTTCCTCCACCAGTAGCTCTGTTTTCCCAGTGCAGCCTCCTCTCATTTCCTCCACTGTCCTGCACCAGGAGCATGCCAACTTTTCGGGCACATACTTCTGTCTCGCTCTGAATGTGCTGCAGCATTGATTTGGCATCCAAAATGTTGCAGGTTTGAGTAACTTTACTGTAAATTTGTTAATAACAAAATGTGTCTGTCACCTACTGCAAACGCGAAGAAAAAGCTCGAGCTGTTGAGACTCATCCACCAGGCCTGGTGCCAGAAAGCAGAGGATTTCCAGTTCTGCTCAGTACTTGAGAAAGAAGTCCTCGTCTTTCAGCTGTGAGAGCAGAAACTACCCAGATACTTGTCACAGGACATTAGAGACGGATGTAATCAATACACATGGTGGAATGTACCGAAGGCTGAACTTTCTGAATAGATAATGTTAAAAATAAAGACATCTAAGAATTCATACTGTAACAGGTGTCTCACATCTCACATTTGGACTTGTTGTCTCATTTCAAATGTGTTAAATAATAATCAAGTGGGCAGGCTTTCAAAATCTTTGGATCCAAATATAATTGATCGATGGAGTGAGTGTTTTCATACACTGTCATGAAAATATGAATAAGATCAAAACCTGAAACACCACATTTTGATTTTTGGCTTTGAGAGTGTTGCACCTTTTGTTTCCTGTTACACACGTCACTTAATCAGTCCGGTAATGTTACCTCAGTGGAAAGCATTCGGCTCTGACTTGGAAATTTTACACAGTGGTGTGTAAACCTGCAGTAAGCGTGCTGCATGCACATGGCAAACCAAATCATCTCAAAGCACCCAAACTGCTACTGTTTGTTTAAAGTAAGACCTGATGTTAAAGCAACATTGTGTAACTATTTTTGTTAGGCTGGGCCTTAAATTGGGAGTAGTTGGACTCAATGTACAGACCAGAGACAAGAGTAAAAAAGGAAACAAGTTTATTAATAAAGAAAACAACAAAAAGCGCACTCATAAGAAGTGGAAGGCTGAGGCTGAGCAAAGGCTGGACATGGTGCACTGCTGGAGAGGTGGAGCCAGCTGGGTGTGGGGAAACACCCAGCTGAGACAGACAGGGGAACAGACAGACAGACACAAAACACTAGGGGAAAAGGGAAACAGAGGACAGCAGGAGCAGACAGGTTAGCAGATCCTAACAGTTTTACTCTAGAGAATGGTGCCTCTTTCATTCCCACTTTGCACCTTGAACACTTGTTCTTGCACTATGTAACTTGGGTGAGTGGGTACAATTTCCTGCAAGAAGTGTGCAGTGCTTTATGGTGTTCATGGAGCTTCCTGATGGACTGATAGCTTTACTTGCTGCTAAGGTACCTGCTAACTGCTGCTGCTGAGCTGACCTTCTTGGTGTTGAACCAGTAAGTAACATTAGCTGGTTTGCTATGTGTTGTTGCACTTGGCTGCGTTAGCTCATTTTCAACTCAGTAGTTTTTCATAAATTTGTTATCATAACAAATGCGTGTGCACAGCTGTCCATATAAGAAACTGCAGGAGTGCCAAATTGCAAAAAATACAATTTTCTGCATTATGTTGCTTTGAAATACTTAATTTTGTTTCATTCTGCCTTAACTTGGCCAAAGAGACTTAGCCAGTAGCAGCACATTTGTTTATGTATGGAGGAAATAAACACTGGAAAGTGTGTAAATGACTTACTAGATTCCTTGCAGTCACAATTTAGCATCATGACTGATTTTCAATATGTGGCCACATCCACACAGCACCACAAATTATCCAGTGTTAAATTGTAGGTGTTGATTTTCCTTCACAGTGTTTTTCAGTAGCAATTGTTTGGAGATGACAAGTGTGAATTGGAGTGTTGTTTGTCCTCTTGTGGAACTGAAATGGCTCTGAGGTTCAGCTGTTGAAAACTATCAAAAGCTTGGAAGGGTGTAAACGTACATAAACACTGAGACAGTGTTGACTTCTGTGCTTTCAGAGCGAAATTAACACCGAGAGAGAAATGGAGACAGGCAGGAACTACACTGGCACAGATCTAAATGAGCTAAACTCGATGAATCAGTTTAGTGCATCAATGAGCTGCAATACATTTAATGTTAACGTGACAAATGCTTTTCTGCAGACAGAAAGAGTGAAAAGAATGTTTTTTGTACCCATTAACTCAGCTCTCATCTTCATATTTGCCAGAAATACTTTTCCTGACAGCCTTTCATGAAGCGTTAACCCCCTCAGAGCCTCTTTGTCTAAATACACCTCAAAGAAAGAGATGAATTCCTACAGCGCCTGACATGCCCTCAGCACAAACTTTGGGTTCGGAAAGTGTTTCTGTCTGTCTGCTTTGTCAGCAGCACATCTGGCAGAGCTGGAGACGACATGTCACCTCCGCCTCCTCAGCTCGCCCTGACAGTCAGGGGCTAATGACCTGGAAGGATACACAGTCCCACTACATATGGGCCGTGCTGCCTATGTGAACCTGTGTGTGTGTGTGTGTGTGTGTGTGTGTGTGTGTGTGCATGGGCAGATACATATTTGTGCACATACAAATTCACTTGTCTGTTTATGTGTACTTGGATGAGTCCACACCTCTGCGCAGGTTGCTGGGTGTTTGTGTGTGTGTGTCTGTGTGTGTGTATAGTGCGTCTTTGTTGGGTGTTTGTGTGTGTGTGTATAGTGCGTTTTTGTTGGTGTTTGTGTGTGGTTTGCGGCCTGGGACCTTTTCTGCAGCACTTGGAGAGTCCCAGTGCATCTGGACCTGTGCTCCTCCCTGCTAGCAGAGTAATTAGGACAGGACAAGCTGACCAGTGGCACCCTCAGCTGGGACCACTGACAGAACAAGGACAGATGAAATTATACACCTGGATGCTTCACAGGTATTTTATCTGCATAGTTTGTTGATCTAAGACCTAAAGTTGGTTTTTGACCCATTTAAAGGACAAAATTAATGTCACCTCATGTCACAACCGGCCATTATGGAAGGTTTCTTGTTCTTTCCCCAAATGTTTTCCATGAGTATTTTGTTGAGGCGGCGTGCTCTTTTCAAAGGTCACCATGAATAACTCAAACAGTGCAGGATAGCTCTGTAATGCATGTTGTGCCAGATTGTACAACTCAAACTGTTTGTCGTGGGAAGCCTGTATTATTATTGGCGCACGTAATTAGAGGATACCTTTGTTTCAGTTTCAAACAAACACAGGAGTTCAGATGAAACAGGAGTGACACTGGAGGTCGGTTGTGTTACGTGAGATACTTCACTTAAACAGATGATAAAACCTGCACCTTGAAACAGGTGAACATGCATTAGCACAGCAGCAGTCAAGTCAAGGCTTCCATCCTGCTGCCTGCATTGTTTGTTCAATCAGGACTTAAAGGCCAAACGTGTCCACAGACATGCTGCCATTTACTCTGTTTAATGAGACCGCTCAGGTTCGAAGCTGGACTGAGAAAAGTTGGAAATACATTATGAATGAATGGGGAGGGGCGGTATCTGTCGAAAGACCACGGATGTGTCAGCGCTTAAATATCCTACAATGACAGGCTTATATCCTTTTAAAAAAGTCACACTTGCATCCATTTTTGTGGAACATGCAGGTGATCTGCTCATTCAGTTGTGTATCATTGAGGTCTTGACCACACGTGTATGGATTATTTTAAAACCCTTGTGTGTACTCTTAGCTAAAATGAATCAATAATAATACGAATTATACATACTTTTAGCTCCCCCTGTGCTCACCTGAGCAGATGGTAGGTTCAGATGACTTGCAGCTGAAAAAGGTTAAAATGGCAGCCACTGGTCTCTGATTGGACGACCTGTGGCAGCTGAGTGAGAGACTTTTTATTTGTTGATTTTGCAGCTTCAAGTTTTTATTCACCTTCTCAGGATTAGTTTTTTTTCCCTCAGTTTCATTAACATTTTAGTTAGCGAAACTCCCGTCTTTGGGACCCCTGCCTGCAGTTGTTGCGTTGCTCATGAGCCCTTTAAAGGTTCTCCTGCATGTGCCAAACAACATCTTCTGACCTTTATGTACAATTCAGCATGGGAATGTTTTTTCTCTACTCCTTCAGTTTCATGTTGACTCTCCTCACTGGGAACAAAAGCAGAACAAGTCTTTGTGTGGTGGATGATGAACGCTTCGCACTGTGTCATGAGCCTACGTTGTCCACTCACAGTGTGTAATTTCCTTGAGTCAGTGTTGCTATGTATGATTAGAGGAAGGCGCTCATCTGATCAGCATGAGCTGTGATCCACATGAGCTTGTGTTTGTGACTTTTTGCTCCGACCCTTTCAGAGTAAAGCAGTTCACTTCCCCTTTAAAATGCCTTTGTGTGTGTTTTTTTCTTGCTGTCGTGTTCGTCACTTCCAAAGAAGGGAATGTTTGCTTGTTCATCAACCTCACGACAATATGTATGTTTTGATCGTGCCTCTTGACAGGGTTAATTTTATTAATGTTTTTCTCAAAGCACAGCCATTTAGCCCCAAATGAGGGACGATTGAAGGCACCTGGGTCACAGCAGCACTAATTCAGAGACCCTCCCTGATTGGCCACAGATAGCAGGTGATTGGGTATAAAAGGTTTTGGATGACAGCAAACTGGTTTGTTTTTCCCTCTTAAGGAAGATGGAGGAGGGCCAGTGTTTTGTGTACTGTGAAGGTTTTTTTCCCCACTAATTATCTGCAGAGGACCTTAAGTGATAAACCTAAAGAAATAGCTTTTGTTTCCCCTGTCTCCACTTTCTTTATTCTGTAAAACCACGTCGTCTGCATGCTGGTCCATCCTCCCCACTCACACAGCCAACCATCCTCAAGCACACTGTCACAACAGTAGCCGGCCTGGCAGTGCATATCCTGCGTGAACTCTGACTTGTACTCCCTGGTTTTATTACATCCTGCTACATCACTCCTGTACAGCAGAGCAGTTTCATGTGCCATAACACACTTTCCTTTTGCTTATGTAGAGAATTATATTGCGGCTGGGAACACAATAAATATCCACTGCGGTAAATCACACATAAACCAATTAAGGCGTGTGACAGAGAAAACACCCTTCACCGTCCTGGGGTCGGCTCCTCCGGGCCCCCCTCCCGGCCGTGAGATGCGATTTTGGAGGCTTTATCTCAGTGTTTTGTCATTGATTCCCATGATTGATCCTGGCCCCCGCTGGGCACCAGGCTCTTCCTCTTGATTTAAAACCAATTATATGATGATGATCTCGCTCGGGAGGCTGTGAGTGTGATGTGTTTGGTTGGGAGGGTGGAGGGAACGGGATAAATCACCAAACAGTGTATCTTTCCCTCTCCTCCTTCTCCCTCTCAGCATTTTCACTGCCTTCTCTTTCCCCTCTCATTTCTGTCTGAAGCAGAACACCCTTTCACATCCTTAATCGATGAATTTATCTTGTCGCAATCTGTCAGGGTCAATATTGTGCTTTTGTCTACTGAGTGAAATTTTAAAAAAGCCACTTACCAGCAAGTGCAACAGTAATCATGGCATCTTGAGCATCCATGCAACGCCCACAAAGAAACAGCTGCACAGCCTCCACTCATGAGTTTTATATACTTGATGATGAACCTCGAGTGGGTATTTTACATCTTCCCGATATGAAATCTCCCTCCTTGATCTAATATTCATGAGAATTAATCTTGGATTAACACAAAGCCGGTTTATTGCTTCACTGCCTTATTGAATGCCAACTAAGTAATTGCACATAACCAACGCAGAACTCCCTCGACAATCACAAACCGACAGAGACCCTCGCTGATTAAGAACAAACATGTTGCTTGGCGAGGCCGAACTTATGGGAAGTTGTTATTTTTTACTGCCTCACTTTAATGAGGTGACTAATTTACAGTTGTTCTATTTTTGCCCTCTTTGCCATCTTTTGATAACCCGCTGAGAGGCCTCTCACCTCGTTTTTTGACTCACGCTGGAGTGTTAACGAGGAGAGATCGAGTTGACATTTGCACCTGCAGCTTCATAAATCCTTAAGAACTTATCTGGCATTTATTAAAGAGGGTATCGATTTTGATGTCAATGTCAATTAGAGTATTGAGACTATGAGCTTAGCAGGAAAAATCAAATCATGATATCACTGATTCTTTTATAGCTTCTTTTGTGCAGTAGATATTTCATATCGTCAAGAGGTGTCGAGCTGCAAATTTATTTCACCAGCTAACAGTGTGTGTGTGTGTGTGTGTGTGTGTGTGTGTGTGTGTGTGTGTGTGTGTCTGGGTGTGTGAAGGAATTGTACAAATGTATCGTGGTTCATGAAAAAAAACAAACAAAACCAGATGTTAACTGTCTGGAGTGGAAGAGCTGAGGCCACAGTGTGGATTTGCATCAATATGAGTAAATGAGGCTACAAATATATCCATGTATGGTTACAATAGTACAAAAAAACAGTTTGATAAAATGTATTTTTTTTTTTACTAACTCATTAAAAAAAGTCCTAAATGGGCTAAAATCTATTGATCCAAGGTAGAGATGCTACACTACCTTATGAATACACCAAACATGCTCAGTTTCAGCTTCTTTCTTTCTTTTATTTTGTCGGATAAATTCCAAAATGTTGGACAATTGCTTTCATTTGCACACACACAAACACGCACACACACACACTTTTTTGCCAATCCACATACCGCTCTAGAAAAGTTAACGCTTACAATTCACTGGAGATCCTCCTCTTATGGAGGGCTGCCATAAGGGGTCAATTACAGAGAGTTAGCACCATCAGGTATTAAAGCATTCCCTTTCATCAGCTGGAATACGCTTCTCCGCTTCCGTGTTACTCCGACATCAAGCTCTCAGCTTCCCCTCAGTCTTATGTTTCTGTCAGATGTAGTTAACCACCGTGCTCGTGAGGAGCAAAGCGCTCATTTTCTCTTATGTCGTTTGCTCCAGGAAGACCTTGGCATGGTAAAGAAGCACTTCACACTGATGGGAAGATGGTTACCTTCAGAATGGAGCTAACAGACAGATAATCTACTGTGTGCGCTTTTCATCTTTCTGCTTTTATTTGCTGTCAGGATGTTGGTCTAATGCTGCCTTCAAGTCCTCCGTGTCCCAGTGTTGTATCTTGTATTTTTATCTACATGTGCTGAGCATGTAAACATCATATTCTGGTTACCGGAGCCTTGAAAATCCTTTATCCTGGTTTCATCAATGCCATGTAAACACTTTCCTCAGGTTTCTGTGTGCCATCCCTGCAAGTCCTTTGTCAGCTCAAGATACGCAGCAAAATGTGAAGTGAAAAGTACCAGTGATTAGATGGAGGTCATCAATTGTTGAGCTCACTCTGCTGGCACAGAATCAAGTGGAAATGTGATTTTGAGGATCCAAAGACACACCTGCACGCAATATAATCAGAAACCTGGATTCTGTCATGATCATGTCATGATAGATTGGTTAAATAACGGTTTAAAACTACTGGAGATATTTTAATAATGTAGAGATAAAACACTTTTTTCAAATCTTTTTTTTTTCTTAAACATGGGCCCAAGCACACATACTCATCATATTAAGCATAATGTAAAACACATGCAGTGTCGCATAATATAGAGCTAAATAAAGGCAAAAGTTACAAGCAGCACACCCGGTTGTGTTGATATAAGCAGTCACTCCACTTACTGTTACCAAACTAAATCTTGCAGCCAGACTGGAGATACACGAACTACAGACCAACATAAGACACAAACAGACACAAACATGGTGTGACTGTACAAAACCTGCAAGGAAAATCCATTTGATCAGCACCCACTCCTCTCTCTTCCTGTACTTTACAAGTTGTTTTCAAGGACTGACACTTGCCCTCCAAACTCCAGCAGCTGCACTGTGAAGTGAAACACTCTGGCGCAATACATGCTCACTCATAGCAAATGTCCAATTTTATGGCTCCTCGTGAGAGAAAACAAACAAGGAAACACATATGGGTTTGTTAAAGTGGCTTTTTATATTTATTTATGCATCACTTTGGCTTCCCACGAAGAGATTTCTGCTCCTTAGTACGACCTTGTGTCTGTTCAGTGTGTGCCTCCAGTCCTGCAACATGGACCTGAGCTGCCGCAGAGGCAGAATAATCTGGAAGACATACTTGTACAAATATGAAAGCCTGGTAAGCGTGAAGTAAGTATGACATTTATCACATGTGGATTAAGATTCGCCTCTTTCAGTGGAGATCTGTTAAAAGCGTCAGGGATTAGTCGTAATCCACGTCTGCGAAATGAGGCCCCACGTCGCAGCGCTTAATGAAGTTATAGACCTGCTTCGTGTTTCGTTTTAGGTGTCAAAGTTAGATTGCTTTGGGTTACTGCTACATGGTCCATGTGTAGTTAAACATGCTGTAAAAGGGGAGGTCATGCATTTACAGCGGTTTCTACGGGGGACAGCCGGAGCGTGTGCAGCCATGACGAGACCACAAACGTGACAGCTTAAAGGTGACCTGTGTTCAGACTCAGCTCGCAAGCGACCTGTTACCAGCAAAGGCACAAGTAGCATTAGCATAGCATTATAAAACCATTCACTTCAATAACAGCAGCAGATGCAGTAATTGTGGCCTGGGGGGTCAAGGTGGAGCTTTATCATTTAGTTCAGTTCATTTTTTTCTATCACAGGTTTTTTTTTAATCCCGGTTCGTTTATCTGCTCAACAAGACACCCGGAACAAATAGGACAAGAAGGAAAAAAAGCACTTTTTAAATCATAAAAGTGAAAACAATTGATAGCTTTAAGCTTAAAAACTACTGCTAAATAAATACTTAATGACAAATAAATCTAAATAAATCAGTAATAACAAATATGTGGTAAAGCAAATATGTAAAGTGTAGTTCGGCTCAACACAATCAGGCGCAGTTATAGACAGAAGTCACTTGTTTATACAGTCAGAAGTTACATCAATACATTTCAGCATTATGTTAGGCTCCACACTGGGTGTTAAATGATTTTCACTTTACAACCACATCCAGCGGAGCAGCAGCACCACCGCTGATGACAATACACTCCAGACTGTGCTGCAGTGGGTAACACTGCTCTTATTAACCTCTGACATGAGTTACTGCTGCTGTCGAGGAGAAAACATACTGATGTGGCATCCAAGACGACACGCATAAGTAATCTTACGTAGAGGCCAACAACAGTTTTTACTCCCACCTGCTGACAATCAATAATCAATCTAAAGAAATGTGGACTCGACAGTCACAGAAGGACGACAAAGTGGTTTATGACAGTATCAGTGCAGTCCTTTAGTCCTCACAACAGCACTTTAATGGAACAACAAATCCATATAAACACACCATGACCTCAGGTTGAGATCTTAAAATTCATTCTTACTGCCTTAATAAAACTTAGCTAATAATGTACAGCCGCAACATGGGGGTCAACAGGGGCTGCTTATGCATGAAATGCATTTACACAGTTACACTCATTTATATTTGAGGCACACTTTTGGCACAGATGTGATGAAAATAAATCAATTACAAAGGGGATGGTGCATCAGGTGCTTCGGGTTAGCTTTGCCTGTGTCCCACCAACAGTCAGCTGTGCTTTCTTTTAACCCCACAGGTGGGTATTTCCCTTACTTTTGTCCATAGAGTTAGTTGCTAAGACTGTTTTTGCGCTCGTACTAGCACATCTTGATAAGCGCTGATATAACTGGCTTTTATGTAGAAGGTTGGCAATCATCCGCTTGCGAGTTAAAACCCTCCAAGAGTCAAATCACTCAGCGGCAGCCGGAATACTAACGACAACACACACAAGGCCAAACAAAAAACACATCGAACGACAGCAAGAAGAAGAACAGACGGTTATATTGACTGTAGGTTGAAATTTGTTCGACAGAGCTTCTGACAGCTGCAGCAACACTAATGAGTCAGCACTGGGACGCCTGACGTAAACAAGTCAACAACAATCTGAATGAAAAATACAGTGAAGGCTCCTCAGCGGGGGAGGGTCCCCGGGGTGAACCTGACCCAGACTCAGTGCAGACTCCTCATTGTCTTAATGATCCGCTGAAAGCTCATTTGGTTCTTGGAGAAGAAAGAGGGAGAAATTGAATGAATAATTTACTGCAATAAACTAAAAGAAATGGATCTTCATTTTACTTTATTGCTGAACCTTTTGGAGAATAAAAAAAGACACTTCATTAAGCCGCTGTTTAATAGGCACATCCATCTGAATCATACATGTGGCTTAATGGCAGCATACTATTATTTATATTTGATAAGGAGTGTTTAAATCCCCAGTATCACTGGCCAGTGTTGGATGTGGCATTTAATTCAAATGCTCACTGCTCTGATATTTAGTTGGGATTATTAAAATTTAATAATCGGTGCTGCCAAGATTTCCTTTCATCTGATTGTGGAAAAAATAGTCACATATAAGATTATATTTCTTGCCAGTGGTCCGGAGGAAAAATGTGTGTGGGTTTCAAGTTTGACAGCTTTCTGCTGCCTAAGTGCCAAATTGTTCTCCTCATATCTCTTTTAATAGAATTATGCTATGTATATGTCATGTTTGCATTTTGTTTCTTTTACTTCAAAAGCCAACTTTGGCAAGTATCAAGAATAGACAAGAAACAACAGCTGACATCTTGAAAGTCAGTTACTGATAACGTGGGAGTGTTCTTGAACAAAGTATTTTATTCTGAAATCTGAAACAGTGAAAGAAATTGAAAGTGGAAAAACTTTATTAAAACTTGTTTGTTCAAAAATCCAAAACACTTTAGTATAAATGTCCTTAATGATTTATTCTGAGCATGATGAGTCTTTCGGTTTGGTCGATTTGTGCAAGTCTCTCTCCTATATTGCATTTATGAAGCACTTATTACTAAGTTTGGCCATTAAATCCGGGATTTCATCCAGTGGCAATATCCAGAATCCTGTGTGTGGTTAGGTTTAAACTATAAAAGCACTTTATTAAGGTTAGAGAAATATTAATTTAACCCTAATTAAAGTAAACTGTCTCAGTTTGGACTTGTTTGATCTTTAATAACTAAGATCATGACCTTTCCCGAAGCTTAATCAAGAGCTTTCAGTGCGTAAACATAAGCACGACGTCGAGTTCAGTTTGCCTGTTTGTGTTATTTTCAATAAAAAGTTCAGCATCGGATCCCGTCTGCCTGCCGTCCGCTGCAGAATGTGAATTTCACGTTCTTAATTTAGTGTGTTACCACAAAAACACTAAACACGGAGTTCAGATGAGGCTGATGGCGATGTCATTAGTTTTTCAAGCGTTTGACTGAGATTTTGACCCCAAAGTGGTGACAGCATTTCATCCTGCGGGGACGTGAATCTCTGGACTCTGGTCTGATCACAAGTGGACAGACGAGACACGTCGCCGTGGCTGTTAGGCGTCTCCAGAGTGTCCAGCTGAGGTTCAGATTTCATTACTGCCGATGTCACTTCTGCTAGAGGGTCAAAGGGCTCCACGCTCAGTTATTACATGTCGCCAGGTTTGCTTCACACGTGCTAACAGCTAGCTAAGAAAACAAAAAATATCTGAAGAACTAACATACATGTACGGGCTACTCCAGCCATTTATGACTTGCAAACGGCTGCAGGACAAGATGAAAAGGAACTTGCACCCCATCCACGTCTTCATCGCTCCTCCATTCCACCTCAGCAAGCGGAGGTAGCTCGGTGGTGGTTTATAGCTGTGTTTAGTGCACCGCTCACCTCTGTGCGAGGTGTTTAGTTCTGCCCCAGCCAGCCTCTGACGAAACACACCTGAGAGACAACAGCAGAGCCACCGTGGAGACGTTCAATAGACCTTTTCCACAGCACACATTTTAACTTGTCATGGCAGGAAAAGCGCAGGTGGAACTGCAAACACAGACAATGCCTCCTCTCTCCAGAGAGCCCAGCATGTATGAACCAAACCCCGGAACTGAAACATGTGAATAAAGGTCTATCGTACCAATACGAGCCAACACCAGCAGAGTGAATTGTTTGATTTGTTGTTTTTGGATGATGCTAACAGTCTTAAATATCATCCATACAATTAAACTGGAGCTTCAGGCCTCTCACTGTCACTTGAGATTAGAAGTTTTCATCTTTCCTCTTAAGCTTGCTCAGGGGGCTAAGAGGTAAAAACATGTCAGCCAGACCTCTTTATGGCTTTATTTTTATGTCTAATGCAGCTTTGTTCCTCCAGATGATTCAAATAAACTGACTTAGGTCACGTTAGAGTAAGAGAGACTCCAGAGACTGATATCACTGAACTCTCCTCTCTGAACTCTGCCTTTCTCATCTTAATTTTCCCTCTCTTGGAGCATTTCTTTCCATTATTTTAAAATTACTTTTCAGTCGATTTCATGATTGTATTCCCGATGTGTTTGTTCAATGATTGCAATTATAACTTGGATGTAAGAGGGCTTGTGATTGTGAGTTTTTTCTGTCATCATCTGTCCACTATTATTAAAACACAATCATCAAGATACCAAACTATATTCTGTATTCATATCTGTGTTATTCTTTCTGTCAAACTTGTCTTTTCAATGAAATCTGATGGAAAGTCAGTGATCATGTCTCATCGTCACCTTAGTTTCCAATTTAGTCATGCTGTGATTTAATTAAGCTGTGACTACCTTTTTTTTTTATCATCTTATCATTGTGACACAATTAAAGTGTGATCATCGGAAAAAAAAATCCAATATGTCCTGAAACTACGATAATTAATTTGTGATCTCAGGATAGCAGGGTCCCTCCGTTTCTGTAGTGAGAATTCACGGCGGCCAACAAATGAATCAGAGTGATGTCACTCATAAACTGTCTTGACTATGTGCTTTTAACTTTATTATAGTCGGCTTTATTAGACTTTGGCAGAGAGTTTTTACTCTGACTCTGCAGCTTCAGCCCTCCAGTTAAGACGGAGGACACATTATGTCCGCTGACTCGATTAGGGATATGATTTGACAGCTCATTGGACCGAACTGGACCAGGTGTGTTCAGGTCCTGGTCAGGCAGTGTCGGCGTGTTTGCGACCAGTGACGTCACTTGTGTGTTGAGACAAAGTGGACGTCCACATCCTGACAGTCAGTAGCAGACTGCCTGTCAAGTGTATGACGTTGACTAATCACTAATGGAGGCTCCACTTGATTGTGAATGTTTGTCATTCAGAGCACAATAACGATTAAATGTTATTCACAGCCATTTCTGTGAGGATAATTCTCTGTAAATTTATGTTTATGAATAAACTTTAAGATTGTGGCTAATGACAATTTCCATTTGAAGCGTTGCTGTGTAACACCAAATGATTTCCCATCTGTCCAAAAGTTATTGCAACACACCAGAAAAATTTCCAGCCCGATCTTCATCAAGCCCCGCCACCCAAAGAGCAATCCACCAATAACAGCTTAGCAATCGTAACTAGAGTGCATGTTGCCATCAAATGAATGTCTGAGACCATTTTGCAGGGTTTTGATTTTCATGTCGGTTGGAGACGTTAAAAAGTCGGAGTACGTGTTAACGATAACTGGCAGAAATAACCGAACTTTGATCAGTAGCAGCTGTCACCTCAGCCTTTAAATCAGAGGTCACTCGTTGAGAATGAGGAGCTGCTTTTGTTTATTTCTGTCTGAAATCAAAGAGTCGCTTTTTCGAAAATGACCATAAATTTGAGTGGTAAATCGGTTAGCAAATGACCAATTACAGTGGAGCTCTTGATGGCCACAGTTTGTTATGCCAGCCATGATAATCCATGTTTCACTGATTATTCGATGCTATCTCTTCTCCGTCTTCTGTTCAACTAATTTGACTCCTTTGTCATTTGCTGATTACCAAGTGCTAAAAATGAAATCCCGATGCTCTTTAAATGAAAAGACATTTGTCAGACAGTTTGCTGTATCACCTCTCTTTATTTCCTGCCTTCAGGCTGTTGTACACAAAATGCATTGCACTGACTCTGTGACCATCACAGCAGCTAATTAGAAATATGAATATTACATACTGAAATGCAGCTCATGATTAACAGCTTCTGTGTGTACGTCTCTGTATGAGTCACTTCTCATCTCCACCTGAGACTTTCATCATCACTCATCACCTCAATAAGGGGGAAACAGCTAAATAATTTTTGTATTTTTAGCGGCGCTCTGTTGGTCGCAGAACCTGTTGAATGAAATGCACATTAAGCTTTTGTATCTATCTTGAGTCTGACTCAGGTCTCATTAGTCTAATTAACTCACTAACCTACTTTACCCAGAAACAACAACAATTAACTACACTAATTAGATGGAATGCATGCGTTATATTATTCTGCTGGGAATTAGCATTTAACATTTCGCACTGTGGTGAGAAGACTATTAAAGAAAATGCTTATGGATGCATTGAAAGCCGACTGGAGCCTACTCTTCATTATACGTCCTTTTAATATTGAAAAATCCTTGTACCTGCAGGGAGAAACAAGAACAACAAACTTATGTTCAAATAGAGTCAATTATGCTGAAATGTACCTTTAAATTAAACTGTGTAGTTTTCGCAGAACATTTAGCTAACAGCATTCTGTAATTCAGAAAATGGGCTTTATTAAAAGTGTATGTCACCCTTGACGGTTTACAGCCGCAGAATCTTCCCCGTGGCGTTTTCTGAAGTGTCTGAAATGCGCAATGTCTTATTGATGAGTATTTTCCAACAGACGAAAAAGATAAAGTGTTTATCCTCCACAGTAAAACACCTGATAGCAGAGTTTCAAAGTAAGCCGCAATTCAGTCGACAAAATTAAGGTTTCAATGTGCTCTAATTCTTATAAAATCAATTTTTACATCTGTTCGGCAAAAAGATCACGATTGTTTTCTGCAGTATTTATATAAATATATTATTTTAAATAGCAACACTGATGAGTACTAAGAAATTTGCCGCTGAATCAGATGCTGCTCAGCTCGAGGGCTTCACTGTGTTTTCTCCTCTGGCAGATCGGGTCAGAAATATTATCCTTAAACATTTGAATGACCTGAAAAGTGATCCAGCTCTCAACGATAGCAGCTCAGCGCCCGTCTTGATCACATTTAAACATTCTTGCAATCTAAGAGATGGGTTCAGTCTGACTCTCTGTCTGGCTTGGCTGTGGTCACTGTGCACAAAGTTCAAACTCATCAGACGCACGGCACTTCACACATCCACAAACCGGACAAAAATGCATCATAAAATTCAAAAAGTGCAGCAGCACACATGTTGTCTGAAATATTCCTGAAGTCTGGTTTATACTGGACAAATCCAAAGGACTTAAAAGATGGATTATGCTTGACTTTATGCACAAGCTATCTGTGGCTCTGCAGTGTTTTAAAAGTTCTGGGGAGCAGAAGAACAATCACTCTCTCGTTCAACCAGTTATCCAATAACAATACCTGTTCCAGATTAACTGTATGTCTGATTGTCTCACATCAAGGCTGCAAATCAATCAGTGTGCCTCTGTTCCTTTTCACCCCTTGGAACTTTAAATCAGAGACTTTCTACCAGCAGGTTAATTGATTTAACATTGCACAGAACAAATGCACAGTAAATTATTTTTGACCTTTTTAACTGCGAACGTTGCTGCAGTGGGGGGGGGGGGTACAGCCTCAAACTGGTAATGAAATTCCTCCTAAAAGTGATGCTGGATAACAAATTACAGCTTAGAGAATAAACAATGTTGATGGCCACAATTCAAAAGGTGGTAAATCTCTGCGGGGTCCACTCTTTCTTCACATTTTGTGTGAGGGTCTGGGGTGTCAGGCTCAGTCGGGTCAAGGTCTCACTTTTTCATGTTATGTTGTGTGGGCAGTGCATTATAGATAAAACACCTTCATCATTCCTAATTTCTGGCAGACAGCTGAGCAGTTGTCTCATTAAGACTGGCTCCCCTTTGCAGAAACACATGAGAATGAAGCTTGCAGGTGATAATTTAGCAGCTTTCGTTCCTGTGGTGAGATGAGTATTTTCTAAAGTGTTTTATAAACTGTCATGTTCCCATGAAGAAGAGCTTTCCCTTTGGAGTCTCTCTTCCAGTTCTGTGAAAAAGGAACTTTGAGTCTTCCACAACTGTAGCAGGAAATGTTTTAAGTGCATGTGGAAGGTATAACATCAAGATGTTGACACTGGTTATATTATTCTATTCATTAATTGATGTACCATTATGCTGGGGCGCACAGGCAAGCAGGTGTATACAAGTGATTAAAGTGTAAATTCACAGCTATCAAATCTGTTTCAAAGCCCATTTTAAGCCCTGCCACCTGTTTTAGGGCAAAGCTCAACACCTTAAAAGTGTTTCTCCACATCACAGTGATGTCAGAGGGGGGAGAAACAGCATTAAAAGACAGGAACAGAAACTCAGTGGTCAAAGGTTTCAGTTTTTTGCAAGGTGCCAACAAGCTCTATCTGCAGTCTGGCTGCACTCGACTTGCTTTTGTCTTACTTTTCAAACACCTGCTTCACACTCTCAGGTGCACAGCAGGCGCAGCCTTACAACCTTAAATCATAAAGGTCATCATGAGCAGCTGTACGCAACCAGGCAATGCAGTTTTATCTGGATTGCAACTAACTGGTTTTCATTCCCGACCATAATTCAGCGGCTAAAAGCTGCAGCCCTGTGCTCTGAAATTCATGACGCTGAGTCTGCTGCCCTTAAGGTGTGTTTTATCAACTTTCCTGACAGAAATAACCAGAGTTTATCAAACTGAAGTGACTTGTTCATGTCCCGGCTTGCACATAAAAGACTCATAGACGGTTTCAGTAGGCGATGGCTGTCTCTATTTTTCTCTCTGCATTTCTTTCTCTCGGTCTCCATGAGTGGGTACTCTTATTTGATAGAACCCACTTTCAGCTCAGGAGTGCAGACAGAGAGATTCCCAGGTTTTCGGAGGTGCGGCTGACCCCCTGGGGGAATCGGCCCGGCTATGCCTTTAGACCGCCTGAATGCATCGCTCAGCTACTTCTCCTTTTCCCTCAGCTGGACATCTATGGCTCATTCACCTTGTTCAGAGCGTAGGGCATGGAGAGAGATGGAGGGAGAGCAAGATGGAAAGATACTTAGTCAGCCAGTCAACTTGTATGAGGTCCACAAAGAGCTGAAGAAATGGATGGTTGAAAAACGCAGCCAGCGCAAAAAAGCAGAAGGGCATAGACATAAAGGACAGAGGCAATAAAAGGGAGGAATGAATTAATCTGAGAGATGAACCTGCTCTATTAATAGGACAGGTGGCCACAGTGGTCACTGCCTATCAGTGCCTGTAAACCCTAGTCTTTACTATTCAACCGAGGCGTGACGTCTCTCCCCACCTCCTCCTTCGTAGACAGATGGTCAACAGAACCAATTAACCTTTCTTCTCCTCTCAGTGTCTCACCTGCGCCTCCATTCACGTCTTCTCCATTCAGGCCTGCCCCTGGGGGACGAAGCTGGCACAACCTGAGCTTTTTCACCGAGAGAAGACCGAGCCGCCCGACCGGACGCTGAGCATGAATCACAGAGAGGTGAGTCAAGTTGTGCTGTGTCCTCCAGAGTTATTGGCATCCTTGAAAAAGAGGAAGCCAAACATCCATAAAGAAGAGCCAAACCAGCTAATAAGCAACACTTCTTATTGCACTGAGTAGTGAGTCAAAAATCAGGTTAAGTATCGACTACAGTGCCCTGCAGACATTGGTAAACAGATTTGTACTACAGTATAGGAAATCAACTTAAATGGCTATGACAAATACGAAACAGAATCGCTCCAATTTTAGATCCTAATGAGAATTATTTCATACAGTCTGCAGGGAGGCCATAAAACGGTAAAGAAGTCTACGGTAACTGAATATCTGGCAGGCTTTTCGTGGATTAGTGAAATAAACCATGACGGATAAACAACACAAAAGATGAGCAAGCAATTTTCTCTGCCTGAGAATATTTGTTTATGCAATCGCGCTCAAAAAGAGTTTTCCCTAAAGTGATGCATTTCACCCGCAGAAAGATATCTGACACTTCGCCCTCGTTACTTCTGGACTAATTTCACTCGCATTCAGCATGAGGGCTCGTGATTTGAGACCCCTTGTGATGAGCTCAGTCATGACATTATCTTTTCATCTATGATTTACACTTCATATTGACTTAGAAACCTTGTGCACCTCCAGTCATGCTGAAAAATCTGTGCGCCTGAAGGCCTGATCAAATAAAACCCTCTCAAGTGTCGCTATTTCTGCTTCGAGTGACTTCTTTGGTGGAGATTTATGTACACTGTGCAATTAGAGGCGTAGCAACTGGACACATTTAAAATATCTGAAAGAATTCGTTACCCTATTTCCAGCAGCTTAATTCTTTATGAAGCGAACAAAAAAAACATAACATGCGTTTAAGATTTAAGAGCAGCAGGAGAAGGTGCACCACAATCATTTACATCAACGTCTCTCTCTCTGTGTGTTTCGCTGCAGAACATGTGTGATTGTCAGCCAACAGGAGGGGAGAGCGAGGCGAGTTGTCCACCAGTTAATCATCATGGATGGCGTCATTCTCTCTGATGATTTAAAAAAATGGGTTAAATATAGCCTACTTTGGCGGCTGTGGCCCAAGTAAAGTCTACTGCACAGTTCATTTATAAGCTCTTGCAAAGAAGACAATGGATAATACGATTAAAAAGTGTTTTTGCTGTAGCACTTATTGAAATTATAACAACAAATCAAAGACACAGACAAGCTAAAAAAAAAAAAAAAAGGATTTAGAGGCGATTTTGGACATAAAGCTTTTAATGAATTGCGATGTTATACGCTCTCGTTCTTGTCTTTTTAAAGCGAAGCTCTTTCATTCCCTTACATGCGTTGGAGTCATGTCCAACACAAACCAATGTCTAAAACACATGTTTGATTGTTCTAACCTCGGTCTTATCTCTCTGTTTCTTCTTTGAATATGGCATTTCTTTCCGCAACCGGATAAATGCACGTGTAAACACATGTCGGTGCGCTAGTTTGAGGAAAAAGGCTGTTTTTAAGGGATCACATGTGTCTTCAACAAACAGCGAATGAAGGAATTTGTCCTGGTTAATTGGTGCTGACACATTCCAGGACAGTTAAACCATACAGGCCTGACGCAGTAAATGTAGGACAGGTACAGACAGGTGCGGCAGTGCTGACATTTGAGAACAGAAAACCTTCCCTAATGAAATGTCTTGGCATGTTTGAGCCTAATCTGTGTGTGTGTGTGTGTGTGTGTGTGTCTGCATGTGTGTGTGTGTGTGTGTGTGTGTGTGTGTGTGTGTGTGTGTCATCTCTCTCTGTCTCACTGCTCTTCTCTTCTTCCGTCTCTCTCTGCGCTGAGATGAAGGGACAGACATGAGTGATGCCGACTGGCACAGGTGGGTATTGTTTGTTGGCAGAGGAAGAAAGTCTAGAAAGGAGATGACAGCATCAGCTTAATGTGTTTTCCTCTCTCTGTCTCTGTCAGGCGCACACACACACACACACACACACACACACTTCTGAGCCGCTCTCCAAATGCACACACACTCACAACAGCACTGTGACACTGACGTCTCGACGTTTTTTTTTTTTGACAGCGACACCGGCATGCGCACACACTCACACACTCACACACACTCACACATACACACACACAGTCACAGTGATGAGAGTGTGAATGAGACTGAGATGAGCGGATACTAATAGTGTAGCACCTGTCAGCAGCTGATAAAAGGGCTCAACGGGCCACCAAATGTCAACGACAAAGGTAAGCCAGCAGTTGGACGGTGTGTGAAACTGAGAAGAACTTAAGCAGAATCCCTGTGATGAGTGTTTAATGTGAGCTCGAGGTCAGTTCAAATGATTGACACGTTCGCGCTGCGAGAAATCTCAACTTCCGTCTCAATCTTCTATTTTCTCGCTCTGTTTCTGAGCCATTTTTCTCAACCAGTCAATGCAGTTAAAAACAACTTTCTCTGCACAATGAGATTCTTTGCCTTCAACTCTGACTTCATCTGAAACACAAAGTGTAAAAGTGAGAAATGTGAGGTACAATAATGTGAGAAAATTAGAGGATAAAGATTTCACGAGACAAAGAACGGAAAAAAGAGAATAATAAAGTATTCAAAGAACACCAAATGTACAGCATCAATACCAAATATACGTACAGCATCGACACAAATACACAGTATCAATACAAGTACACAGCATCACTAAGGGTTCAGGTTGAATGTTGCTGCAAAATGAAAGGACAAATTTCAAAAGACATGAAAACAGACACACACACACACACACACACACACACACACACACACACACACACACACAGGGAAGACATCTGACACAATTCATACAGTGAGGCAGCTTCAAGGTCCTTTATGTACAAGAAACAATTAGGAAGTAAAGACGAACACCAAAAACAGGAGAAAACAGAGACTTGTATCTGTTTTATTTCAAATTAATGTCATTTTCACCTCAAGTGATACAGAAATTAATTATACATTAATTATATAACTTATGTAATTATTTTTGAATAATATAATGGAATTATAATTTAAAAAAAACAATTAGGGGCGAGCTTGAAGTAACAGCATTACTGGCATAAAGCTTAACAGTCATTAAAAGAAAAAGTACGGGAAAATAAAAAGCTGTGACAGACGTTGAACCAGTGTGAAAAACACAGTCTGAACTCCTGAACTCCATGTTGTGAAATGACCCAGGACGAACTGGACCGGACACAGATTGATATGTGACGCTAACAAATCATGAAGAATAACTTCCAGGGTAAAAATATTGACTTTCCATCAGAAAAATGAATTGAAACCTGATAGATTCATATTCCGGGTTGTTAAGGAAAGTAAACCACGCTCAGGATGCTGACATTGACTGTCTGTTAGCAAGTCCAGATTAGAAACTGACCTGAAGGTGATTGATATTTTGATATGATGGTTTATTGACTGTGGCCCACTGTTTCTCCCTCCCAGTGCCTGCTGGGATGCCTGTTCCCCCCCCTGGACCAAGACAGGTGATTTAGAAAATGGATGAGTGGAATATTGCACCAGACGTCCACACGCGTCCAGTCAGTCCTGTAATTTGACCTTTTGACCCGTAATTGATGATACTGACCGGCAGTGATGACAAATATCAAAATCCAGTTTGTGCAGTAAAGTGTAATTAGTGTAAAGTCAGGAACAGAAATTTGAAGTTTATCGTTTTTTCCCTTTGCTATCATGCAGTCAGTGTTAATTTATGAAGTGTAAATGCACCATTTTCATGTCATTCACTCAACCAAGGCTGCTTTCTATCTTAACATGATACGGAGGATCATCAGCGAGTAATACAACTATTTCTACTTTTATTTAGCCTGTTCTTTCTGAAATACTTATAAATATGCTAGTTTTTAAATTCCACATAATGGTGAATGAATAATGGAGTAGAACACCTGCTATTCTATTTCTTAATCTCTTTGGGTCGATGCACCCGTACTCCAGTGTCCATATTTAGATACAGTTCCACATCTCTGGCTGGGATAATCTAGATTTGGGAAATTGAATCAGTGATCTTGGTCCTCCAGGAAGAGCTCTTCTCCCCGGCTCAACCGGCCTGGCTGGCCTCGGGAAAAACTCTTAACCTCCAGCCGTTCTGGAGGAGCAGTCAGTAGCAGTCTGTAAATGCACTTGGCAGCTGTCTGGTGCGAATACTTCCACCAGGGCTTTGCTAAAAAAAAAAAAAAAAAAATACACGCTTTTCATCAAACCTTCCCGCTGAAGATAACCTAACAAATAAACTAATAAAATCCCACTTAAGATGCTCCTGAAGTCCCAGCGGTGTGCAGTGAGCCGGTTCATTCACGACATCGACAGCTCTGTTTTCCTTTTTCATCCACAAAACGGCACTGAAATGAATATTCTGACATAAACCCATTCAGACAGATTATTTGTGATGATGAGAAAGTAATTTTGTGTGAAATGTTGCAATATATGGTCCATTTCACCCTCTCTGACAGATGAGCGAGTATTTTCGTCTGCTGCAGGAGGTGTGAGTGCAGCCGTGGGAAGATAGATGCTGCACAGGCGTCGTCGGTGCTCTTATGCCGTGTTTGTGTTTGGCAAAACGAAACCTTTCTTTATCAGTGATCAACAGCTGCTCCGACAACTATTTGGTGTCAGACCACACAGACACACGCGCGGGAACGCGCAGGCAGGCATGCCAAATGACTGAACACATCAGTTCTGTCACACACTTGATGACAAACACAACCGTCAGTCTCACAAACAGGTACACAGAGACACACAAGCCCACCATTATCAGGCACTGTGTCACAGTCGCTGTGCAGGGAGAGACGGAGGAATCATTTGATAGAGTTTCAGACAATGTGCAGTGTCTGCTTCTCCATTCTTTTTCCATTACGAGGCAATATGCTCGCTCAACCTTGGCAGCAGCCAACGCTTTTCTTTGGCAGACCTGCATCTGAGCACAGGACTGCCTATCTCCTCTCTATGCTCCAGCTTCCTGGAATAGCTTGATTGATATGGCTCTGTGTGTGTGTGTGTATGTGTGTGTGTGTGTGTGTGTGTGTGTGTGTGTAGGCCTGTATGTGTCTACATACATGTGTGCATCAGTGGAAGTAAGAGAGCAGTGCTGGAAGTGTTGTTTGGCACATCTGCCAAAGGGCTTGTCTGTCAGTTAGCAAGATATCTCAAAGTACATAATGTGGTTTGGTCACATATTTCAGATCAGCCATGTGCCAGACAACAAGTGATTAGTCTGTTTTTGGTGTGGGCAGCACCAACAAGTGGCCATTTTTTTGCTCAAAGACAGAGAAGCATAATTCTTTTTCTCTAAAATTATCCTTGCTCATCATACACTCGTACACCTTTCAGTTCAGGCCAAGCTTGTGACTGACAAACACACTGATTGCTGTAAGGTTGTGTTCAAAAACCCCAGCTGCACAACTGGGTGGGTGTCGTTTCCTCTCAATTTCAGTTGAACTCACAAAATGTCACAGGCTCCTTCTGCCAACCTGAACTGGCGAGTAAACTACTGCATGTAGTTTTTGACCTGCAGTAGCGCTGTGTAGTGGTATTTCTATAAGTGGGTCCTCATTTTGTTTTGTTTTCACATTCCTGCCAATGGTGCTACACGATTCCACTGATCTACAGATGGTGGTAATGATATGCAGCAGTGCGCCAGGAGAAGCAGGCTAGAAGAAGACTGTTTGCTGGTAAACAATGCAGGGTTCCAACTCTTAAGATAAATGGGCTTTGCAAGTGTTTTATGAGGGAAGGAATGAATTCATCATGCTTGCAAGAACTCAAGGATACACACCATGCGTGAATTTAAAAATAACCTTTTGTTCATTTACACGCGAACTCAACGCGGCACCTTTAACACGACTTTTCATGCCTGTTTCCAAAGTAAGTAAGGAGTCTGAAGATTAAACATTTAGGCCTAATGAGAGCTGTGTAGGTCACATACACAGTGGTTTATCATGTGAGTTTGCCCTTCCTTATGTTTACATATTTCTTTGCCCATTTCTGGATTAGCGTAGCGCTGGGTTGGTCAGGCACTGACTGGATAGCTACTGACACTGAGCTTCACAGTGGCTCTTCAGGAACCAATGGGTGACGTCATCCATGTTTTACACGTCTTTGACAAAGATCAAACAGTCACACACAGGATTTACGCAGCCTCCAAAAACATTATTGATGCCCCTTTATGCAATCTGAGGCAGATCAGAATCAGTCTGTACTTTAAAATCGTATTAATCTAACAAATTTAGAGATGTGTGCGGTTTATGCTGAATGTGCGCTGATGCTTCCGAGGTCTTCAAGTGTCTTTGTTTGTGTATTTCTGGCTCTGTGTGCTTTTGTGTGCTTGTCTGAGAGACAAAACATGTATCTGCGTGTGAGAGGGGAGGTGAGCGATGTGTCTTTCCTCCTGCTGTTGTTGAGTATTTTTGCCTCTGTGTGAACTTGCATGTCTGTGTGAGAGAACGAGTCTATATATAAAATGTGTGTACGCGTGTCAGCGAAAAGAATAAGAATCTTTGTTCATCATGACTGCGAATCTGTCTGAGCTGTTGCGTGTGTTTGAGTCTTTATGAGCGTTTCTGTTGCATATAAGTGTGTGAAAAAGACAGAGAGATGGAGACACTCAATACGCATTTTCTTTTTTTTCACCTAAACAGAGACGTGTAGCACATGGAAACATGCATTAGTGCACTATCTCAACAATTCCACCATGAAATCCCTGCGGGCAGAGGAAGAGATGGTTCCAGGTAGAGTGGAGAGGGCAAACCAATCATTATACAACCTGAGCAGAGTGAAGGAAAATCTATACTTCCTGTATGGACAAATCCAGCCAGAAATTTCACCTGAAATCTGTCCCCTCCGGCGGCAGGTGTAGCTTCACATCTAAACGGCTCTTTGCTTTCAGATACCGGAGTGAAGATGCCGCTTGTGGATCACAACACGCAGTGCATTCGCCTTTCCATAATAAGAGAACTGCTGTCTGAAAAATCTTGACATCTAACCTGCCAAAGTGTTTACTGCCAGGAAGTACGGACATCTTCAATGTTTTACTCATAAAGCAGAAGATTTTTATTTAAAATCCTGAGCTGTGTTTGCAGCAAACATTGAGTATGTTTGCTGCAGTATGTAAAGGGAAATTCTGTCTTTTTCCAACCTCAGTGTCAGCCTTCATTGCTTTAGCGTTGTTCCTAAGACAGCATCTTAATCGCTGAGTAAATGCTGAGATCTGGGGATGAAGTTGCGCTCTGAGACTCGCTCATGTTTTGTGAATGCTTAGCTAGCTAGCTTATAGTCTAATGTCCATATAGTAGCTATGTTTGGGGCAAAGAAACACAGACTGAGCAATCAGTCCAGCAGTGACCGGAGATTGTAGTATTACAAAGTGAATGTCTGTGGTGACATTCTCAGAAAAAATACTGCATTAAGTTACTGCTAATGCAAACTGAACATTTTCTACTGCTGCAGCTTCACATCAAGTTGCAATGAGTTGAATTTTATTATGAAGAAGTCACAAGAAATGCAATGTGTTTGTCAGTCAACTTAAAACTTTCTGCTATTGCTCATCAAAAATGCATCTACAAAACAAGACAACGGCCATTTTTTGCATTTTTTGATAGTGGATCGGTTTGAAATGTTCCAGGGAGTAATAGAAGAAGAGGGAGCAGCCACAGCTCACACCCCCAACTTCTCAGCGAGGTAACAAACTCCTTTCGGTGTCACTGTGCCCTGCTGGCTGCAGGCTCATGCTGTTTGCAGCATAAAATCAGATCACAAAATGATGGGAAAAGGCCAATTACTGCCTGACATCTTTATTAAAATGACAATAGCTTATTTGCTGCCCCCAGATTTCTCTGACCTGTAGTATTAAACTGCATTTGCTGTTGGCACCAGTAACTACTGGTGTCACCAAATCAACCAGGACTGACTCCACTGAATGCCACTTTAAGCTGAAAAAGATTGTGCTGAATGGTTTTCATCCTTTGCACTTTGGCAGGCTGCAGTCCTCGTTTGAGCAGACTTTGAAAGTGTAAAAGCTTGTAAGTTTCTCTGAAATTTGACATAAAGTATAAATCTATTTGTCTGCAAATACTTGTCTGACCTTTATTAAATGCTTGAGTCTGACTTTGTGCTTTCTTGCCTACATGTATGTGACAATGCGTTGTTTTCATCTGCATCATCTTAATCCATCTCTCCATCTCATCTCGACACAAATCGCTCCTTTGATGGTCAGAATGATGCAAACATTAGACCTTTAAAAACTTACCCAAAGTTGTTGGTAATCTCACTGAATCAATAAGCCGACTGAACACTTTCTGGGGACTTTAAAGTAAGTCCCATCGTGCCAATAAATCCTCGGGAAAATGGAAAAACACCCTGCAAAACAAACACAATCAATCCATCCTGCCATTTGGAGAATGTCAAGTTCTAAGGCAAGAATTACCTGTTTTGCTCAAAATAATATTGGACCACTGTGTTTAAGTAGGAATTATTGTTTTGTTCCACTGAAGATGAAATATCAACTAATCTACACCCCCAAAGGCACAATGCACAGCCACACAGCAACACAACTCTCAGGTATTTTCACCAGTGCCTGTGTTATAATTTATGGAGTTATTTGAAAACGCTTTTATTAGAAATGTTTTCGCAGCTTTAACATCGGTGTGTATATTTCATGAGGGGAGCTTTTGTAAAATTGGCAAAGGAAAATGTTTGTTGTGAAGGTGAATGTTAAATTGCTTTTAAGACAGTATAGAGTTCCTTTGAATCCATTGGCCTGTAATGGTTTCGGTCCTGGACGTGCTGTTAGTGTTCCCGTCTGGAACAAAGCCAGAAACAGAGGCAGCTCCACTAATGGCAGCAATGTGTTAATTGCTTTGGGAGACTCCAGAAGCAGCCTTGATGTTCCTTTGGTTGAGTGCAACAAGCTTTTAGTTAACAGTTTTACATCAAACTGCTCTCTTGTAGCTTTTACACGTGGTTCTCTGTGAAGATTTAATGGTGTTCACCTGCTCTGCGTTCTTCCATATGTCATGTTTGAGAGGCCGCAGTTCCACTGACTCTGCTGCAGAGTGGAAGACATCCTGCCTTGTTTGGCTGCACAATAAAAATAGGTTGCTTACCTGTTGGCCTAAGTATCTGTTTCCATTTGGGGTTATACATCTGAAATTTGATGATAAATTTCGCTGGATGATGCTGAACGTCTCTGGTTCTAAATTAATGACTTGTCTTGATCTTGTACACCTTCTGATGTTTTGAATCAATCAATTGAATCACCTAATGATCGAGGCCTGCAGCTATGGGACTGTGGGATCAACCTCTGACACGAGGAGGTTGGATGTGTCACCGTAAACTCTTCTCACAGTGTTGTGCTCAACCATTACATTTCCATGCTGCATGAGCTTTTTCCCAGTTCATTTACTGCCATATAGAGCCAATAATGGCTCATTACATTGATTTTAAGGCTGGAGTATAATTACAGAGTAAGGTCGAGAAGATTGACAGTTGCTGCACGAAGCAGTAACACTGTGTTTTCCTTGCAGCGCACATGTAGCAGCGTCTTCTTTATTAAAGGAGGCAGTTGGGAAGTGAAACCCTGGTATTAACAAGACCACCATCTATCTGTGAGATGAAGGTCACTCGTTAACATCAACCATGAGCTTGTTTGTTTGCGGAAATTCCAGTAATTATACCAACATAATGAAAAAAACACTTACTTCTGTGCCATCACGGTGAAGAGGTCTGGCCAAACCCAACAACTTTGTGAGGTACTTTGCAGTTGTGCCCCCAAACTCATTGTGCAGCGTTTCATCCTTCAAGGTCTTCGTCAGGCACAGCTTCTCCATTTTCGTCCTGCACCTGTATCTGGGGTTGGAGGTGCGCACTTTATTTGCTTTGCATTATTTTTAAACACTATCCAGGCTCACTGACAGCCCTCCCACTCAATTAGAGCACACGCTGAATTGCAAAAACTTTCAAATGGGTAAGATGAGATGCACAAATGATGAGCAGAAGGAGAGGAAAGAGAAGTTTTTGTGAACTCAGCTTGGGTCACACACAGAATTCCTTCAACCTACACGGACACTGGAAGCCATATGATGCTACAGATGAGTCTTAACACCGCTCATAAATTCTTCAGAGAACACAATCCACACGCTGACCTTTTCCTTTCCCTCTTTCCCACCTCTCGCTCCCTCTGTTTCTCCCCCTCACACACTCCCTCTGTCTCAGTCGCTCATTAATTCTCCAGTTTTATCACGCTGTCTCGATCTCTCACTTTCTCCCTCACACATACTCTGACTTGTCTCATTTTTGCTCCCTCGCTCTCTGCTCATCTCCACCTCTTTGCTCAAACACGCTCACACTTTACTCGCTCCGTCCTCACTCGTTCCCTCCCTCGCTCCTGCCGCTTCTCCCTCTCCCTCCGTTTCGCCCCAGTCCAGTTCCTCACGGTTGCCTCGGTGCTCTGAAGGGCCGGTGTGACTGACACTCAGCTATGGTGGTCATCTTAACAACTTTTTGTCTCAGGTGACCTCTGAAGCATAAAAGGCCGAAGCTGTCCATCCAGTCTCACACACTCTCTCCCGCTCTCTCTATGGGGCCAATTTAGCGCCTCACCACTGGACTCACCACAGCTGTGTGGCAGGCAGCGGGAGACAAGGGGAATGTAGGATGATCATTATCACCCAAGCTGCAAACCAGAGCTGACCGCACATTTTACCTGCTGTTACAAACCTAACTGAAGCTGACGCCTCAGAGTGCTGCTTTCGCTGTCCTGAGTCTCCTCAAGTTTGAACTTCAGTTGTGACTTTGAAATAATTCTTTAACATCAGATCCTTAAGATGAGCAGTGTCAGTGATGAAATTGGGAGGTTTAACACTGGAGCTCCCCTCTGAAAGTAGCTTAGGTGTGATATAGCCCAGAGTATGTTGCTTCCTGGTTGAAGGCTTACTTAAAGACCCTGAAAGCTGCTGAACAGTCATGATGCAGTAAGCAGTATGTACAGTATATATCCCTAGTTTTGTACTGAACTGAATGAAATTTGCACTAAACTGAACTTAATCAGATCCAGTACTGACATGAAGACAGCGCTCAAAAAACAATATAGTCTGTGACAATGAAATTTGAACTGCACAAAATTATTTAATTTAACTCATTTGTAATTTGGATTGAATGACTTGCTCTTGACTTGAGGATTTTAGAGGTGGCACTGCTGCAGAGAAAGTCAGTGAGTATCCAGATGAGCTTGATTACACACATTAGAGGTGAAGAAGAGTCTGTGTCTAAAACTTCGTGCTAATCCCAATGGCTTTATGAATCCATCAAAAAAGAGTAAAACACAAGATCGATTGAAGGAAAATAAGAGGCTGTGCTGTCACACACACAGGCACACTGTACATACACTGCTAACTAGCTAACCGCTAACGTTTACACATTCAGCAGCTTGGGTTTGGCTGCTCAAGGTCCAGTTATTCACATAATTAATGTGGATCAAACAATTTGCTTCGCTTTCTGTCATAAAACGCTTTAAAAATTTTACATCCTTCAAGGTTTAATAATGAAACAGGATCTTTGAACAGTCCATGTGACTCACGTCTCAAATTAATTTCTCATAAACAGGTGTCAAACCTCATTTATCAAGAAGGAATATGCATGAAATGCATGAGATGAATTGTTTTTTATGCGATGCACCCTATGTTCTATGTGGCTATAACCAGTCTTTCTTTATTCCAAACATCCAGATGTTTATTTTTGTCTTTCAGTGTCCCCACAGTATCTTACTGACTGCTGCAGATAGGGCTTTTCAAATCCACATGATGCCAATGAAGCCGTCTGCTTCTGTCAGTCTCGATCGATCGTGAAGTTGTCACTCACTCAGTGTTTACAGCCATCAAACACAGGAATGCTCCTGGTCATGCATACACTGTACAATATGTGTGCATGTAGACAGGCGTGGTAAAATATATGTGCATCCATGCAGGATTACAGCATCTGTTCATAATAGCATTATATGCATGTTTAAGAGAGAGCTGATGGTTCTTTGATCGCCCCGTTCGCCTGCGCATGCTGCAGCTGTGCACTGTTTTTGTGTTTGTGCGTACTTGTGTGAGAGTGTAGCAGGATGACAGAAAGACAGATTGAGAGACACAGGGAGACGGATAAAGAAAGAAGAGTAGAGAAAAGTAAGAGGTGAAAATGGTTTGTGTACAGGGTGAAGGTGGATAATAACCGTGTTCTTATCTCTGCCCCGCCGTGCCGTGAGCCCCCAGCCTCTAAAAGAGCAACAGCACGAGGCAACAAGCTGCTCCGGCTTCCCTGTGATGGAGGGAAATTTACGACCACTGTCACTGGGATTGTGTTTCTACAGGTCACAGCACTCCGTGACCTTCACCATCTCCAGCCCATGGATTGTCAACACAAAGCTGCGGCCTGTCACGCACGCACACACACACACACACACATTCACACAGTGACAAACATCTTCACTCGCATGCTCTTTGCCCTTTTTGGTGATATGTTGCTATCAGCCATCAGCTGCTCCGGTTGGTCTACGGTTTTAGAAAACATTTTTAAAAAACTATCTGGGAGAGAGCAGGGAAACAAACACCATCACACACATCCAAAACACACAGCAGGGTACGATCCCAAAGTAAACACAATCTCAAAATAAATGCAATTCTCATTGCCCAATATTGATATTTAACTGAATATAAAGTGTAGCTACAGTATGCGATGTAAGTTTTTGGTGATTCATTGGTGTGATTCCAGTTAAAGCTGGATTTCAGGTGTAGGTGTAAACTGTTGGATATGAAGAGCCTGAAATGCATTTATCAAAACTAGACAGTTACGTATTGAAAAGTTGGACCATTTATTAAAGTTCCAGTTCATAGATTTTTATAAAATCAAATGTGTTTTATGATAATGATTTTATCCACAATAGCCATGAAATATGATATGATCCAATTACACATTATTTTCAAATACTGGTTAAAGAGTCCATCGGAAGAAGGAACCAAAAATAAAATTGAAAAAAAAAAAGGATCTGGCTGAAATGTCAATATTTCAGTCACCAGTGGATAACAATGTACAGCATGATTGATATTACCTCAGTTAACAGTTGATACTGAATGTGTGTCTTTTTAAGGAATGATGTGCTGCAGCACAGGGAGTGACGTGTGTAACATTTCCTTCAGCGGTTCATTATATACAACAGCGGGTTGTCTGGAATAAACTTTAATCAACAAGAGACATCTGGGAGGTGCAGTGGAATTGAAGACACTTACCACTAAAGAGTGATGGAAAAGGGTGGATGACAAACCTCTTCCACGTCTGGCATTCAAAAAAAATGCATGCAGGGAAACAAGCTCAAGCATTTATCAACATCTTCTCCTTGTTCAAGTTTGCTCAAGGAAGTATGAAGGTGTTGTGCCTGCAGCCGGTCATATACTCTTGTGGCGATATTCCGGGGAAATTTCCCATGTGGAACACGGCCTGGGCAAGCCGGTCGGCTGCAGGTTCACACACCAAAAGGTAAAGCGGAGAAAAGCTGCAATCATCAAGAACAAACCTGTCGACAAGATTTATGGCACACTGCTTGTTGTTAGGAGCTAAGATTTAAAGGTTTGGGCCGAGACATGTGCACTTTAAACACACAAACTTTTCAAAGCCGTCCTCAGTCTAAAGGTCCGAAAGTCAAACTGCTTCTCACTAAAATAGAACATGAGCACAGAGACGATTCTTTTACTGTTCATGTGAGTACATATGATTCGTTTTTTGGACGGTTGCTCTGATCTTAACCTTGTCAACGGGGAAGCACAACATATTAATAAATAAAACTTAAAAAGAGGGATTACCTGGAGGTGAATCTGGAGTGCTGTTCTGGATTCAGGAGTCTTTTCAGTTGATTCCTCACCTGAAGAGCAAATGTCACCAGCTATGGCTCACCGGGAAACTGGCTTGTACAGGTCCAGATATTTTTAAACCTTAGCAGTGGCTTTCTCCTCATCCGTTGTGACAGCTACAAGACCACAGGAGAAAACATGCTATCACCTGACAAGAGAAGACGTCAAGGTAGAGTAGCCAGGATGAGCCAAGCGGGGGAAAGGAAAAAACCGTGGAGGGTTGACTGGTGGTGGTGATGGTAGAAAAGAAAGACGTTTTCTCATCCTCTTCTGTTGGGATGACTGTTTGGATGTGTGATACATATAAATCTTTAGACTTTAAAAAACCAAGTCTTCAACCTGAAATAAATACTGAAGTTGTGGGAGCTGATGATGAAAGGTGAGTTGAAGGTTGTCGGGCTTACTGATTTTGTTAATCTGTACAGATTTTTTCCAGACATTAGTCAGACAAGCTGCATGTGAGAATGCAAATCAGTTGGACCAGACGCTGAACAGACGTAGTCTCTGTGACTGCACCCATCGGTTTCTGATGAGCCGCTGTGAAGCTCAGTGTCAGTGGTTCTGGCCATCGGCATCTTGGCAGTGCCTGACTAATCCAAACTCCCTGCTAATCCAAAAATGGGCAAAGAGGTGGAGCATGGGTGGAGCTGAGATGGGCTGAATGGAGCTATCGATCTATTTTTGCTATTGAGACCAAAAGCATTTTTTATACCAGGCTGTAAACATGTTTATCTCTGCTGTAAAGTTGGACATTTTTATCTGGGGGTCTATGGGAATTGACTCACTTTTGGAGCAGCCTCAAGCGGCCATTGGAGGAACTGTAGTTTTTGACTTTATTGTCCAGTGCCAGACGTTGCTGCTTGGTCTAGAGTGGCCTTTTGGCGCAAATCTTTAAAATATTTTCTGCAAACTTTACCAGACAACTAGTCAGGATGGTTGGCAAGAGTTTATTAGCCTGGTTTGAATTTCTGTTGCTTGACCAATCAGAGTTTAGGATGTGGGATTAAGAATAAGGATGTGATTTCTGATTTCTGATTCTGATTTCTGATTTCTGATTTTCTGACGTAGCTAGCTAGTTACCAAGATATATTTGTGAAAAATGGATGAATAAAAAAAGTGGTGAGATGCATGCATGAGAGGAAATTAATATATTTCTTTGATCACTGTGAAGCCAACTGCTCCAACCAATCATCACAACAGTTTCCATGTCAGCTGAGAATGAGACAGATGGGTCAGGACATTTAAAAACAAAATAACCACCCTCCCAACCAGAAATTGGCTAATGTCAGGCTGCATGAGTGAAACAAAGCAAATGGAAATTAATTGCCAGGCTAAGGGTCTACAATGTCTAGTAATTAAAGGCTAACTTTAACAGATCCAGCCTAAGCCCACTTCATATGAATCCTGATGTTAAACTACACAGCAGCTGAAGAACACACACCTAACTTTCCTTTGAAAACAGTAGGTGTTGCGATGGATAAATTTGACTCAAACTCTCCTTCTCTCTCTCTTTTCCCTCCCTTTCTCTCTCGCTATCTCTCTGCCGGTGATGAAAGAGCACTTCAGACTGCCCACAAAAGATCCTATTTGTTGTCGCTGTTCCACAGTGTGAGCGGTCTTTGTTTGAAAGTAGTCTTTCCATCAGGGCTGTACAAAAGACTCCTTTACAATGTGGTATAGGAGGAAGACGGAGATTTAAGGGGAAAAGGAAGAAAAAGAGCCAAAGAGAAACAGACAGAGGTGAAGAAAGGGGTGTGGAAAAAGTGAGAGAATGGATGAAAAAAAAGCTAGAGGCGAGATTGGGAGATTGGGGCCCCGTAGCACTCCCAGCTCAAAACGCTTTCTAATATCTTTGGTGCTGGTCTGAACAAAGGGGTAGGGAGAACAGGTTGGCTCCGGACCCCAGGGTGATTTAATACGGAGCTTGAATCAGAGTCTGCAGATCAATGACCACACAGGGGAATAGGAGACTGGGACATTTTTTTTTTTTTTTTCGTCTCTTACTCTATATGAGGCAATAGTTCCTCTCTTTTTTCTTTGTTTTCTAAGGGTGCATCCAAGCCAGTCTTTGATGGATCTGGTAGAACCACAGTGGGTCTTGTGAGGAGTCCTCTGCCCCTGGCTGAATGAAATCTGCTCGTCCTCACAGTTTTGGTGTGTACAAATATTGCAAAACCACCTTGAATTTACTTGTTGACCTGTCTCTGTTCAGCATACGGCACAGACAGACAGACAATTTGTTTTCCTAAAGCTTCCACTGCTCCATTTTTTCGCATTTCAAGGACTCACGATGGGTCCTCAAAATCATCCACTGAACTCAATTGAAAAAGACTTCAGTGGAGTTATGGGGTTCAAGCATCTGGTAATCAACCTGACTCCGAGGTACAGGGTTTTTTTGGGAGCATTAATGTTTTTTTTAATGCTGTGAACACCAAAACAAAATTCCCTCTCTTTAATTGGCAGCAGAAATCTCAAAATCTAGGCCCATAAAACCAAAGTTATGTGGATGGCTTGATATCACAACATATAACTTAGAATTGCCTTAACAGTACACAGTGAAATAGAGGTCTTCATAGGTTCTCATGATGCCAACTAGAAACAATAACCCGACCATAACCAGTGTCAGACTGGGTCCACATTGCATTCAGTCGGCTTTGGTCGGGTGGGATCCTGCTGTCAATATGTCTAATACCTGAGCAGACACAGTATCAGCTCTGATCACATGTTCTATCACAGTCAGGAGAGAAGTTTGTTTTTGAGGTGTGATGAACTGTCAGGAGCAGGAAAAATAACTTGCATTGAGCTCTTTTTGACTGTGGCAGCTCATTTTGCAGCAGCTGCCGCAGTCTTGATGTCCCCTGTTGGAGTCAGGTCTCGCTCATTAGATCAGGACAAATTATCCTTCGGTCTGTTCAGTAGGTCAGACTGTCCTCGGGTCCTTTTGTGTTGGAGTATGAGGTGACGCACAACTGACAAGATGAAACATAATGAAAGAATAAACTGAAGAATGTCAGAATAATACTGAGAGGCTGCAGCCACGCTGGCATCTCTGTAAGGCTGCACGTAGGAGTGCTTTGAGCTAAATGCTAACATGCTCACGATGACAACGCTGACATGCACATTTTAAGAAGGTATAATGGTTACCTTGTTCATCATTTTAGTTTAGCATGTTACAGTGGCGTGCTAACATGTGCACTAAACACAGTGCCGCCGCCGATGATGATGGGACTGACTTTAGTTTTGCAAATATTAAGTCATAAACCGAAAGCATTGTAAAATTTAAAATGATGTGTTTGCATGAAAAGTTCATGAATCACCAAGTTATTTAAACTAATCCTGAGGGGGGCATGGACATCTGCAGCCAATGTTAGGCTAATCTATCCAACAGTGTTGAGACATTTCACTTACAGGCAATCAAGTCAACCTCATGGTGGCACTAGGTGAAGAGTCAGGGGATCACCAGACTCAGTAGGATTCATCCTCTGGGGATCATGAATGTAAGCATAAAATTTCATGACAGTCCATCGTACAGTTTTTTAGTTATTTCGGTCTGGACCAAAGTGGTGGACCGACCAACAGCCCATCGTGAGAGCCATGCTGCTAGAAAAGTTCTGTCTTACCTGATCATTTCTGTAATAAGTATGTAAGTAACACATGTCATTTACTTCTTTGAAAGAATATCAATTACAGCCACTTTACTTGAAAGCTGTTATTTCTCTGAGCTGCAGATGCTAACCTGACCAAATAAAATACATAGTGCACTTCATGCCTGTTTGATGATCCACCATCTGTATGGTTACTTTTACCTCTCAGCCATTAAGAAAATTATATCTGGAGTCAAGTAAACAAAGAGGGTAAAGTTCCTTCTCTCGCTATCAGCAGTGGGCATCTTTCAAATCTCCTCTAATGAGTTTGCCTTTCCTGACTCTTTGAATCAGCCTGTCTAATCAATGATGGGAGTCTTAATACACTACAATGGTCTATGGATTAGTGAAGGTATTTAAACACTGGCTTTAATTAGAGCTGTGCCTTTAAAGCTCGGAGTGTCGGGGTATGACTGAAGCGGGCCAGTCCAGAGGAGGCGTGGAGGACATGACGGCAGAGAAAGAAAAGTGAGGAGAAAAGAGAAAAAAGCGAAAGGAAGTCCTGTGGTGATGAATCAAAGTCACCTTGTGGAGGTCTGACCACTCATTAGGCTGAAAGAAGAGAACACGCCGGCCTTTGCCCTCTCATCTCTCACATACATTTGTCCTGTTGCCCCAGAACTTAATGAAGCGGCTCGTTCAAACCCATCTTTTGGGTTCAGTTGAAACTTGCGTAACTGTGTGAAGGGTAACAGAATGTACATTTATAAAACAAGGCTGTCCTCAAAGGGAAAAAAATGACAGCATCGGACGTTCGTTAAAATGCGTTAAATGACTGATGGTGTGTTTTTTGTGGCCTTGCAAATAATGACCGTCCTCACTCACAAGCAGAAGTAGTGTGACATTGTTATTATCCCACTGTCAGGGTGGATGTTTGCATGGACAAAGTGTGCGACTTTGACGCCTGAGACTGCACTTCTTTGGCTCTCAAACCAACATTCAGCGGTAACTTTACACCATTCCTGTTGTTCTTTCCCTGTATATGCAAGAGCTTCAACTCATCAATAGTTTAACAATGATAATGAGCAGTGAGAAGGCAGGAAAAAATGAGCTTTTATCATTTAGAATAGCTAGTTTCAAATATTTTACTAGATATGGTGCTTTTGGTGGAATTCCTCAGGTCATTTAAAGGCACAAATGCACAGATTTCGATGTGAATTCATCTCACGTTTGTTCGGTGAGCTGGAGCAACAGTCATATTGCAGCTGCAGGTACAAGTGACAGATGTGTCTCAGTGTATCAGAACAGCAACACACAAACTGAATAATGAACGCTGGAGAAACTGCTTTCATTGATTAAAACTGCCGTGGCGAAAGGTGGAAAAGGTTCAGGTATTGGAAATTTATGAACACCGTTTATGATGATCTCCATTTATCTTACTTGGTCTTGCTCTGTTTAACGTTCGACCATAATGTAATCAGCAGCGTCCTAGAAATCCTGCGCGGTCTGCTTTCTTTTATATATCCCGTAGTGTCACTTTTAATTTTAGATTAAGGGTCTTGTTGTCACTCTGAGACGTGCTGTGTGACTGAGTAATTGTATAATAGTAGCTGCTGATCTGGGTTTTCTGTTGTTCTGATTTATTTCTGTACATATCTTTCGTACATATCTTTGACGTTAAGTACCACATGACTAATTTTCTTTTTGATTCTGAAGTGTGAGAAGTTCAGATATTAATCTAGCACAGGGATGGAGAACCTTTTCGTACCAAGGGCCATTTTAATTTTATAACTTCCTTCGAGGGCCATGCTAAATTATTGAATGCATATATCACACTAACCTCTGCGATAGCTCCAACTGCTTCTCTTTGGCAAGGCATCTGATGTCAGATGGTAGTGATGATAATGATGATGATGCTACTCGCAGCTGGTTTTCCAGGTTTTGGTCAGTCATTTTTGAGAGGAACCGAGTCTTTGCAAGTGTCAGTTTGGAGAAGAACTGCTGGCAGGTCATTGCTTTGTGGCTTAATGATTTCTATTGCAGGTTGTAAGGCACGTCAGCTGGTCCCACATTAAAAGGCGCAGCAAATATAGACTCAGCTGCATATTCAGATGTCATAGCAGGCTTTTGTTCTTGCAGAGCAGGAAAATGAACAGTGTTTCCTCTTTCCAGTCGCACTTGCCACAGCTTTAATTTCACTTCAAATGGTTTCACATTTGAAAGCAGAGAGCTGAGAAGCTGGCTGGAGCTTGAGGTTCAGCTCTGAGAGGCATCTGGTAATGTCCACCGTGAAG